>NC_053024.1:46740448-46750448 GCF_003073215.2 Triticum urartu
CTTATCGCCAAATGTCCCTTCTATTAAGAAGACCTCCCGGACGTGAGGCTTATCCAGGGGATGTTTTTTATTTGCATTCACGCCTTTTAGAAAGAGCCGCTAAATTAAATTCTCTTTTAGGCGAAGGAAGTATGACCGCTTTACCAATAGTTGAGACTCAATCTGGAGATGTTTCCGCCTATATTCCTACTAATGTAATCTCCATTACAGATGGACAAATATTCTTATCTGCGGATCTATTCCATGCCGGAATTCGACCCACTATTAATGTGGGTATTTCTGTTTCCAGAGTAGGATCTGCGGCTCAAATTAAAGCCATGAAACAAGTAGCTAGCAAATCCAAATTGGAACTAGCTCAATTCACAGAGTGACAAGCCTATTGTTCGCCTCTGCTCTCGATAAAACAAGTCAGAATCAATTGGCAAGGGGTCGACGATTAAGGGAATTGCTTAAACAATCCCAGGCAAATCCTCTCCCAATGGAAGAGCAGATAGCTACTATTTATACCAGAACAAGAGGATATCTTGATTCGTTAGAAATTGAACAGGTAAAGAAATAGTTCAATCACCCCAGAATCGTCGAAATCCCCTCGAAATGGAGAGTGGCGCAAGTCTCACACTCTTTCTCTCACTCTCTATCCTCTGTCTTTCAGATTTTCCCCTCGTAGCTGATACAGTGAAATATTATTATGTAAGGGAGCTGATCCACAGGATTCAATGGTGAATTCTGATTTCCCCACAGACTGAACCAAAGGAGAAGAATAGAATAATTCACTGGTGCAGGCGGAGCAGAAAACCTTCGTAGAAAAGGGAGAAAACCTGAAAAAAACCCGGAAGTCTTGGCTGTATGACAAATGCTCAAATAATTGAGTTGCGTATTCAGATCCAAACGATCAAGAAAGGATCCCAGACTGCTCAAGATTATCTGCGCAGGATCAAATTCCAGTCTGATCAACTTGCAGCAGCAGGAGAACCTGTGACAGACAAAGATCTTGTCTTGTACACACTTGGTGGATTAGGCAGAGACAACCACTGATCAGATTCAGCTGACC
This sequence comes from Triticum urartu, assembly GCF_003073215.2. NCBI lineage: Eukaryota > Viridiplantae > Streptophyta > Magnoliopsida > Poales > Poaceae > Triticum > Triticum urartu. The sequence goes on from NC_053024.1 coordinate 46,741,500, forward strand.
TCAGAGGGGACTGAGATGGTGGAGAATAGCCACCAAGGAGAGTGGCAGAAGACATCATATCTAAGGACTAAGAGAGCAGCAAATAAGATGAAATGTAAGTCACCAGTCAAAGCCATGAGGAAGAGCTCAAGGATTCAGGACACTGGGCTGGCCATCCAGGAGAAGGCGACACAGAGGGTATCACAAAAGAATCTAGAAGGTAATCCCTCTTGCTCCAAAAATGCTTTTGCTATCCTAAATGCTGTCCCTAATACATATTATTATGAGATTGCTTCCAAAAAGTAATATTAAACTAAAAGGATCCAATGAAGAACCGGGGAATAGCTTATATCCAGTCCTTCTCTATGACTTGCCGAATAGACTTATTCGCAGCCATACACTGTCTTATTTAAAAGAGTCCCCTGTCTCGTGAACGATCGAACTTGGTAAACTTTGAAATAATCGTTTAGATAGCATTAGCCGCTTTTCTTCCTTTTCTCTGCCAGTATTTCAAGTTCTCACCCTCCCAGAAAAGAAGGGAAAGTCTTCTTACTAGCTAGCTTTTATATCTCGCGAATAGGGAGTTAAGGAGTGTAACTATAACCTATTTGTCACAAAGTTCAATACTCTCTAGAGGAGGTAAATCAATGGATACGGGTACGCCTGGTTGAAGCAGCCCCTACACTTCTATGGGTTGTTCCAGCCTCTGCTAGTGGGTGGTTTTTCATTTCTACAACAGGTGCTTGGTTCAAAAAAAGCTTATGAGTTGAGTTCGTCCTCAGCTACGGATTGGGGGCAGCATTCTCAGATTACTTGACTTGCTGCTAGCTTAGAGGAGAGAAAAAATATCCCGCTTTCATTTACCTTTAAGTCTGAGAGAAGGCTTTTTCTTTCTTTTAAAAGATCACAAATCAGAGGGGTGATCAGTCCTCTTTCAATCCTTCATCTTCTTATGAGTAGCCGCCACAGGGGGTCCTCAGTCTGAATCCTCCACTAGCATTAGACCAATAGTCAGTCTAGCTCTCGCTCTTATCCAATTTCCTTATCCTTTCAGGGCAAGGTCGGAGTAGTAGGAAAATACAATTTCTTTTGTTGCATGCGGACCCGCTTGTGAGACTGAAGAAATTGAAGCTAAATGACAATCTTAACCTACTTGCTTACAGGATCCTTAAGAAACTGTGGACTTTTGCACCTTTCTGTCTAGCTTGAGTTATCTTTTAGTTCTCTCCCCTCGGCAAAGTGGATAGGAAAGAGTCTTGCTTCCATTCCACTAGCCAAGAATAAGGAGAGTGACTTTCTCTTTTGAACCTCTTAAGCTGACTTGAAAAAAAAGTGGTACACCCCTCAGAGATATAGGGACCGCCATGCTCGTCCACTTTCTTGATAAACGACTCGATGCATTTTCTCTTCCTTGCCGCTGAGACTGAGACATATCAAAAAGATCTATTACTAAAAGGAGATTGGGATCATCCTGTGGTTACCGGATGATGGGAATAACTAAGCATAAATTTGGAAATGAGCACGAAATGTCTATAAATGAATTTTCTCATTATTCGTTATTTCCGGGTCTTTTCATTGCATTCACTTACAACAAGAAACACCCACCAGCGTTTGGTCCAACACTTGCATTTTGGTGCATTCTTCTTCCTTTCATTGGTCTTTTGTTCCGTCATATTCCAAATAACTTATCTAATTACAACGTATTAACCGCTAATGCACCTTTTTTTTATCAAATCTCAGGGACATGGTCTAATCATGAGGGTAGTATTTTATCATGGTGTTGGATCCCAAGTTTTTATGGATTCCTTTTTTGTTACTGGGGTCGACCCCAAAGCCATAATGTCTCAAAACGAAGAGGCTATAGAGAAACTTTTATTTTTTCCTTTGTCTCGAACTTCGTGAAGAACTCCATTCTATCTCTCCAACAAAAAAGTCGGGCTGCGCCCAGTTGTACACTCCCTTCGTTCGGAGAACCCTTGTTGATTCTGAACTTCGTTCGCAAAGTAAGCGTCCTTTTAACGGGCCAGCCCTTTTTAATGCGCCGCTTGACCCTGTTTTGAAAATGAGCTTTGCTCTTCTGGGCGCTGGGCGCTCCCGTGGTTTCGCGAGAAGGAAAAAGGACTAATCTTTTGTTACATCTGGCACGAGATGAAAAAGAGAGAGCTTCGTCTATCGATGAACAGCAAGATTGACGGAGCTCTTGGCATTGCTTTGTTTTTCTCTCCTTTCCTATCAGCGAGTTCCGATCCTTTTGTTCGAAATTTCTTCGTTCGTACCGAACCGCTTGCAGAATCAAATCCAGTTCCACAAGATCCTATATCAGCTATACATCCTCCTTGCATTTATGCCGGAGATGTCGCCAGTGCTATGGGCTTTGGGTTATGTAGATCAAAAATGATGAATGGGATTGTGGCACTCCACTCGCCGCCAATGCGGAAGGATGCCGCCGAAAAGAATGGAACGCTGCTTCGCTCTGCTGGATGCGTCGGATCCCATATAAGAAGCTCGCTCTTTACCCGATCATTCAAACATTTTGTGGGCGGCGCGCCTGCTCTATTGTTGCGTAGCAATAGAAGCCTGCTCATGCTGCTTCGGCGGCGCTTTTTCGCCTTCTCTTCGCTCTGGACAGGAGCGCTAATGGACACGGGGAGGGAGCAGGCGAAGCGTGTCGTTCGTAATGGAAAGAAACACCACTACTTCGCCTCTTTGTTGGGACCGCCGGCGCGAACACGGTGGTCTCTGACCAGGACCAGGAACCAATTCGAATTTGGATCTTGACATGTCGGTTGTTTTTAACCGTAGGCATCTCGCCAGGAAGTTGGTGGGCTCATCATGAATTAGGTCGGGGTGGCTGGTGGTTTCGGGATCCCGTAGAAAATGCGTCTTTTATGCCTCGGGTATTAGCCACAGCTCGTATTCATTCAGTAATTCTACCCCTTCTTCATTCTTGGACCTCGCTTCTGAATATTTTGACTCTTCCATGCTGTGTCTTAGGAACCTTTTCAATACGGTCCGGATTGCTAGCTCCCGTTCATAGTTCCGCTACAGACGATACACGAGGAAGATTTTTATGGCGGTTCTTCCTTCTAATTACAGGCATATCTATGACTCTTTTTTACCAGATGAAGCAGGAGGCATCGGTCCGTAGAACCTATAAAAAAGAGATGGTTGTGGCGCGAAGTACTCTTGTGCACCTACGTCACTCGGCTCGCGCGCAACCCCGCCCCGTTATGTTATGTTATGGAAGAATTTAGCTTCTTGCTGGGCTGGTTATTCAGAGCCAGCAACTGGCTGCCGGATTTCGTCCCGTCCGTAGCGCTTCGGAAGTCACTCTGGCGTGGCGCTGCTGGATACTTCTGATCAATAGGAATAGGAGGAAAAAAAAGCTTATGATGAGCATCTATTGGAGTCGATCATTTCCAAGATCTAATTCTAGTTTCTTATTATGTAGTGGAAACGCCTCACAATCTTCAGTTTTACGCTTACGCTTAAGGGAAGAAATGTTCTTGGTGGATGCAGGCCCTGGTACCCCAAAAATTTGTATGCAAGATGAGCTTACAGGACTGCCAATCAAGCGAGCCACCAGGTTTGAGAATAAGGTGGGATCCAAGAATGTAGTGGCTGGTGAATCACTAATCAAAAAGCGGATTTTTGGGAGATTCTTCATCGATCTAGTGGCCGGTGAATCCACTGATCAAAGAGCGAGCAGCCGCCAGGTTTAATGATTTTGTGGGATCCTTGGATGTAGCGGCTGGCAAACCGCTTCTTCTTCCACAAAGATTCAGACAAAACCGAGCTTGGATAGAACCGAAGAAGATTTGGCGAACGAAGAAAAAGGTCAAAGGGTTTATTATAAAAAAATCAAAGGAGGTTATTCAGTAGCCATCGTGGGTTTCATTACATTTCTTCCATTCAAAAAAGCTCTTCTAAAAAAAGGATAGCGAATGATCAATTCACCATTGATAGCATTAACCCTAAAAGGAGGGATATTGTGATAATAGCAGCAGATCAAACAAGAACTTGATGAAAAGATAGAAAAAAATTATGAAAAATCCGAAGCCCACCTTAATCCATTTTGTTGAGGATCTTGCACTTATTCCGGCCCTATATTTACATAGCCAAGAAAGGCTCTGGCGATCATGCGTGACTGGCGGAGCGCCTATTGCCCTGGCACGGCACTCTAAAATGCATGTTGGGTTGGGCCAGCAAGAAGACTTTGACTAGGGAGACTAAGAATGGAATTGAAGAAGGCAGCATAGTCTAAGATAACAGAATGGAACACCAACCAACAAGTAAGTGGTGGATTTGGATGGAGTCTCGCAGAAGAAGAGTACGCGCGCTAGCGCGCCCCAAGACGTCAGTCCTTTTTCTGCTTGCTGGCCAAGGTCAGTTTACTGAATCCCCCTTCCAAACACCAACCCAATCTCCATTCCTTGATGAGAAATGAGCAAGACCATATGTTTATCAAAAATATAGCCCCTACATAAACCTAGCCCTTACTACCTGAACTTCTTGCCTTCAAATAAGACTAACTGCCCGAACCCGCTTGCTTATCTTCTACGATCTAATTAAGTTAAGCAGTGGTTCTTTTTTTAAGTGACTAGAACTTATATCAACTACTATTCTAGCACCCAGCTGTGCCATGTGTTTATTCTATTCTATTCTATTCTTCAGGTATTCCTTTGAATAACTCATCTTTTCAGGTAAGACAATTTGAAGATCTTCTTAGTCAGCCTATCTGTATTCTTATCCTCTAGTGCGGATCCAATCAGATTTTATAAAGCCAAGGCCTGACATCCATTGTGGGGATCATCTTTTATCGGGAGACATGGCCTGGTGGTTTCTGATCGAGATTCCTAATCAATAGGACGAAGAGCTCTTCGCATGATCTGGTCCTACCTTTTGTCTACGCTATTTTTTGTCCCTTCTCAGCTGCTGCCCTTACTCCGGATAAATTGGAACACATTGATTCCGTTCGTTCCTGCCCTTCGCTTCAGGCCATAGTGCTTCTGAATTATTTCTATACCCCTTTGATGATGCAGCCTCTGACTCTCGTGGGTAAACTCCTACTTGATTAGTTATAACTTCTCTGTCTCAACTCATGGACCTATCTATCTTCTTCTTTTTAAGAGATAGGGGTTTGCTATTCTCACGGATTGCTCATATTTATTTACCCCATTGAATAGTTTTTGCCTTGTTTCAGCCCTTCCTTCATCTGAACCTTCCAAGTACTAATCTATCTTTATGGGGAAGACCCTTCATCTGACCTCCGGGCTACCCTGTCAATTGTAAAAAGTAGTTGAGTCGTGTCTCGCAGGAGCAAAAAGAGTGAAATGAGGACGTAAGCCCCCTAGGTCTTCCTCTTCCTTCTAAACTAATTGCTTTCGCTTGACTCTTCCAGTAAAAAAGTATACTGAGTGGTTGAAGGAAAGCGAAAAGGAATGGCTTTTTCATGTACCAGATCCGGTGAGCCAGACATCAAGCAAAAATGGACATACAATCAAAGAGTAAGGAGCAGTTATTTGCAATGACGGGTGGATTGGTCAGAGCTGCAAGGAGAGACTTGGTTATGGCGCGATAAAGAGCTTGCTTCAATGCTCGGATTCCGGTAGAAAGTAAGAGCAGTTAGCATATTCATAGGAGAGCTTTGTACTTGAAATTAGTAGTCCCGGTAGTTGGAAAAAAGCTCTGAATACAGATTCAAAGCATCAAGATAGGTAGTCCTATCATTAGTTGGCCAGTCATAGCAATTTAAGTAGAAAGCTTGCTTCGGGATCAGATCATTCAACTAAAGCTGTCAGGCCGGGTAGGCTTTGAGGAACATTGGGGGTTCCTTATGTTGTGACTGAGCAGATATGTCTATTGTGCCCGGCAAAAACAGATTTGCAAGGAGTTTGCCAAAGGCTTTCTCATTCGGAAAAAAACAATTTCAAGTATATTTCCCTTCTCCATTCTCTGCTCGGATGATTGCCGCTTGTGTGAATTTCATTGCTGTGGGTCCCGTGTGTGCTCGAATAAGATTGTTTTAGGATTCTATTTAGTTGAATTTCTTGACTCCGCGGTGCTGGTTATCGAGTTTATGGCGCCGCCGACCATCCAAAAAGTCAAAGATGGCGTCGGCATTTACTTATTATGCTCTCTTCTAATAGTGGTCCCTTGGTATTCAGGTTGTAAAATCCTGATAGGAAAGTCGACTGTTATACCTTGTTTTTGTAATGGCCTATCTTCTTTAAAAAGCCGAAAGATAAGGATTTCGCAAAACTTTTGCGTTCCTTTTTCTTTGAAAAGAAAACCTTACCATTTTTGGGCCGCTGTTACCATTTCCATTTCCTGAACCTAAACCTAACTAATACTTAGTTGTTTCCATTTCCTCATCTGGTGATAGATCCTCATCTTCTTCTGGCTCAAATCCCTTTTTCATATCCAGGGCAGGCTTTAGGTACGCTTTAGTTTGAAATCATTAAAGATATGCTCGACCTCGTTTATGTCCATGGTATCATCGTACGTACCTTCTACTATCAACCAGATGAGATAGGGCTTTGAAAGGTCAGAGTCAGTCTCCTCTTTTTCTTTTAGGTCGTTTAGCAGTTCCCCAACCAGCTTTCTCCCCGAGAAAGCCTTCCTGAGATTCAAAGAAAAAGGTTTGAAGGTTGATCTCTGGGATCAGTGATAGTTCGGAACCAGCAAAGGGAGGCTGAAAAGCCGTAGTGCTAACGCACGCCCTGTAGTTTTGAAGCTAAAAAGACAGCAGCGAGCTCCGCGTCGAAAAGCGAAGCGAGCCGCGCTAGCGCGCTACTCTTCCTTTATGAGCGAGACTCTATCCAGATCTACTGATCTAAGAACTCCGCGAGCGAACTGAGCGAGCCATGAGGCGCCTATCGGCAAGGCTTGGAAAAGCCTTAAGTTTAGGCTCCCTTCCTTCACTGAACTGATTCACCCGGGTCCAAACCTGCTGAGCTAGCTAATTTTTCCTTTACGAGATCTCGGCTCTTCGGAATGATTGGAGAGAGCCCCGCCTCCTCTTGGTTGGTGCCGGGCCCGAGAGTGATGGGACTACTTCCTTAAAGAGCCTTTCGTTCGGGCCGGCAGGAGGGGCCCTGATCTATCAATTGAGGGAGCAAAAAACAGGCTTTGCTCCCCCTTTTTTAAATGAAGAAAGAAAGAAGGGTCGAAGTTTAGACCGCTCACAGTAGTTCTACCCATAGAAAAGATCATGAAAGAGGCGATCAGAATGGTACCCGAATCCATTTACGATCCCGAGTTTCCAGACACATCGCACTTCCGCTCGGGTCGAGGCTGCCACTCGGCCCTCAGACGGATCAAAGAAGAGTGGGGAACCTCTCGCTGGTTTTTGGAATTCGACATCAGGAAGTGTTTTCACACCATCGACCGACATCGATTCATCTCAATCTTGAAGGAAGAGATCGACGATTCCAAGTTCTTTTACCCCACTCAGAAAAAGTTTTCCGCCGGACGACTCGTAGGGGGTGAGAAGGGCCCTGACTCCATCCCAAACAGTGTACTACTATCGGCCCTACCAGGCAATATCTACCTACACAAGCTCGATCAGGAGATAGGGAGGATCCGGCAGAAGCACGAAATTCCTCTTGTAGTGAAAATAAGATCGGTTCTATTAAGAATAGGTCGTCGTATTGATGACCAAGAAAAGTATGGAAAAGAAGCAAGCTTCAACGCTCCCCAAGACAACAGAGCCCTCATAGTGGGGAGGGTAAAGAGCATCCAACGCAAAGCGACCTTTCATTCCCTTGTTTCGTCGTTGGCACACCCCCCCACAAGCACCCCCCAGGCGAAGGGGAGACCAGAAAACGCCTTTCGTTTTCCCCCCTTCAGCGGCCCTAGCCGCCTTCCTTAACAAGCCCTCGAGCCTCCTTTGCGCCGCCTTCCTCATAGAAGCCGCTGGGTTGACCCCGAAGGCCGAATTCAATGGTAGAGAAGGCTTTAATAAGAATTTGGCCATGAGAGACCTTCTTAAGTATTGCAAAAGAAGGGGCCTGCTGATAGAGCTGGGCGGGGAGGCGATACTAGTTATCAGGTCAGAGAGAGGCCTGGCCCGTAAGCTGGCCCCCTTTAAAAGCCATTCCTTATTAATAAGGATTTGTTACGCGCGATATGCCGACGACTTACTACTGGGAATCGTGGGTGCCGTATTTCTTCTCATAGAAATACAAAAACGTATCACCCACTTCCTACAATCCGGTCTGAACCTTTGGGTAGGCTCCGCAGGATCAACAACCATAGCTGCACGGAGTACGGTAGAATTCCCCGGTACGGTCATTCGGGAAGTCCCCCCGAGGACGACTCCCATACAATTCTTGCGAGAGCTGGAGAAGCGTCTACGGGTAAAGCACCGTATCCATATAACTGCCTGCCACCTACGCTCCGCCATCCATTCCAAGTTTAGGGACCTAGGTTATAGTATCCCTATCAAAGAGCTGACGAAGGGGATGAGCGGAAGAGGTCGTCTACTGGACGCGGTTCAACTAGCGGAGACTCTTGGAAAAGATGGACTAAAAAGTCCCCAAGTTAGCGTATTATGGGGGACCGTCAAGCACATCCGGCAAAGATCGAGGGGGATCTCGTTGTTGCATAGCTCAGGTCAGAGCAAGGTGCCATCAGGCGTTCAACAGGCAGTCTCACGATCGGGCATGAGTGTCCTGAAGAAGAAATTGTATACTCCCTTTGGTCGGAAGGCGGCGGGGGAAGGAAGGGGACACTGGGCGGGATCTTTCAGCAGCGAATTCCCCATACAGATAGAGGCGCCTATCAAAAAGATACTCCGAAGGCTTCGGGATCGAGGTCTCATTAGCCGAAGAAGACCCAGGCCAATCCACGTGGCCTCTTTGACCAACGTCAGCGACAGAGACATAGTAAATTGGTCCGCGGCATCGCGATAAGTCCTCTGTCCTACTACAGGTGCTACGACAACCTTTACCAAGTCCGAACGATTGT
>NC_053024.1:46755448-47014214 GCF_003073215.2 Triticum urartu
AAACAATTCGGCTCTGCAAGATCAATCAGATATCAAGTAAGAGATAGGCGCTTCCTATTAGTTGTAGACGGCTTCTGTGACAAGTGGATCCCTTTAGGTTTAGTTGTTAACTGTACTATTCTCTTCAATAATTAGGTCTTCCGTATTCCTATTGGGGTCAGTGGTCTTCACCACTCACTGAGTCTGGATTCGTTTCATGGGTATTATTTGATGAGTGATCATCAATCTCTTCCATTGCTCCTATGTGCTGCTATACATACAAGGTACATGGGCCATGGGGCCTAACACACACTATACAGCCCAGCCCAATACTCAACACTCCCCCGGCTAAAGATATCTAACATGCCTATCTTGTTACAAATTGCTAAACCCTCACAAGGACCTACTCGTTTAGTAAAACAATCAGCTACCTGTTCACTATACTTAATGTTACCCCCTACTTCGACCGAACAATCTCAATCCGAAGGAAGTATCGAAGAGGTCCAAGATCCTTTACCTCAAATGCTTCTCCCAGTCTTGCCTTCAAACATTTGATTTCTTCAACATCGTCTCCAGTAATCACAATATCATCCACATACACCACCAAAATGGTGATATGGATTCGTCTATGCCGGTACTGTATGATCTCCATTACACTGAGAGTAGCCCATACCACAAACAACTCTCCTGAACCTGTCCACGCCCATGGCAACTGTTTCAAGCCATACAAAGATTTCTTGAGCCTACACACCTTCCCATCAGTCTGTTTGTTCCAAAACCTGGAGGAATGTCCATATGGATCTCTTCTTGTAAATAACCACCATGAAGAAAAGCATTCTTCACATCTAGCTGATGTAAAGGCCACCCAAAGTAAGTTGACTATGCATGAGATTAAGGTTCTCACCGTGTCCATCTTCGCCACTGGTGCTTTGGTCTCATCATAATCTATCTCTCGTCTTCCTATAACCTTTTGCAATTATCCTTGCCTTCTATCTATCCACCTTACCCTCTGGAGTCTGTTTTACGGTGAACACCCATTTGCATCCAACTGCTCTTTTTCCTGCTGGGAGTGGAAGAAGATCCCACATCTTGTTCTTCTGAAGTGCACCAAGCTCCTCCTTCAGTGCGTCTTTCTTTCCACCGGGGATCCAGCTTTGCAGCCTTCCAATCCTTTGGAATAGACACTGATTGTAGAGATGCAATGAATGCTTTGTGTGCGGGTGAGACATAAGAGTCTGAAACTCAATTTGCAATGTCATGCTCATAGCCATATCGGACCGGAGGCTTTCCAGCATTAGTCCTAGTCTCTCTGCATAGTGCAAGCGGCAATTCCAAAGAAGTATTACCACCTGTCTCATTTTAACCTCCATCTTGCTCTTGTGGCTCCTCCTCAACTACCTCAGGTTGCTCTTGTGGTTCTTCATCCAAGACCACTAGCAGTATAAGAAGAAGGGGTCCCGGCTCGGGGGCGGGGGTATCTTACTTCTTTTCCTCTGCGTTCATGACAAGCTAGTAGGCACTCTTGTGTGGGTTGGCTCATTCCCCTGGAAAACGAATATTAAGAAGATAGATACCATTCCGTCGATACTAGATTCATTCTTTCTGCTCAAAAAGAACAAAGCCTCTATTGTGGGAAAAGTCTTTGAAACCCGAAGTTCTAAAATAGAAAATGGAATGAAGAAGGGGTGTGACCTTATGGCCAACTATACTAGCTCCCCTAGAGGGATAATATAGCTCCTAAAGGATGATTGTTTATGGTATATTACCGTAATTGGAGAATTTGACCTGGTGCTGACTTGCTACTGTTCTGAGAAGGGGACCTTGCAAAGCTTGACAAGTTTTTTTTATATTTATCGATCCAATCTATCTACAGATAGGCGCCTGCTGTGGCAGCAATTAATTAATACGTAGGACCATGTCTCGCAGTGGGTAGTTACGGTGGTTCTGAGGAGACCCGCTCAAGGTCGCTGGTTCGGAGCTATTCCGAGATCTCAAGGAGCGCCAAGCTCAATACGTAGGGATGGCAACGGGGCCCCATACCCGCCAAACCCATGGGAATTTCATCTATTAGGGGGTGGGGATGGGAGAAAAACATCCCCATGGGGATATTTACAAAACTAATTTATTCCCCATAGGGTACAATGGGGATGGGGACGATATCCTATTCCCCAGACCCAATACCCATCGGGGACCTGGTTAATAACTGTGACATTGCAGTAAACCTTAAAATATTCACAAACAAACTTGCGAAAACAAAAAAACTCTGAAAAAACCTTAAACCTATCTCACGTCCTCACCTCAGCTGTCACCGTGACCAAGAAGTAAGTACGACCTAGATAGGCATTAGTAGGACAAGGACAACACCATTTATGTATGTTGATTATAGGGTGTCATATTATGTATATGAGTATTTGTTTATGGGGATGGGACCCTAATGGGGCATCGTTCCCCAGTGGGGCATGGGTATGGGGAAATTTCATCCCCAGTCTTGTAAACGGGGATGGGGATGGGATGATAGGGAATAGATGGGGACGGTGATGTTGTAGGTATCCCCATAGGGGATTGTCCCCATTGCCATCCCCTATCAATACGTGCAAGAAGAAAGAAAGGCTTCCACCTACGACTGCAGCTGCTGGTACTTTATCTCTGTCGCTTTCAACTCCCACTCCTTCTCCCTTTGGTTTCTAGAGGAAGTGAGAAAGAATAATATATCTTGTGTAACTAATCTTTCTTATCGAAAGGTTATAGTTCGTAGATCATTTCTATAAGGACTATTTGAGCCATATCCGGTGCTTTGGACCTCTTTTAGCTGCTAGGTATCACTGGGTTCAATCCCCACTTCCGCTTGAAATGAGTAAGTCAATCCTCTTGCTCGGCTGTGATACGAATACTATTCATACGCAGACCCGGATCCAAGATATGGGGCATAGACAGATAAGAATGGCTTCTGAGTTGCATTCATTGCACTTTGGAATATGGGGCTCCTTGGCTGATGTGATGGAGCAATATCAGCAGATACTTGCAAAGATCAAATCAAGCAGAAGAAACAAGGAAGTTAACTCAGCGCCATCGGCCACCTTAACACGAACAGCTTGGGACAGAGGTGTAATGCCTGACAGAAAATCAGCAATAGAATGCATTTTGCATGCATTTTTCATTGAGTGAAACTACTTGAATAAACTGGAAGTTTTAAACCAAGTACTCTTGAAATAGCTACCCCCTGGGATGGAAAAAGAGGCTCAGGTTTTAGCCCTCCGTTTTACCCCGGAAGTCGTTGTTCATCTTTTGATATGAGAGGATGGCAAGTGTCCGCAATGACTTAGCGACTTAGCCAATTGGTTGCAGATTCTAGACTGATCGATCAGATCACATCATCTCGAGCAAAGAGCTGAGAGCAAAGAAGCGACATCGCTTCGACACTCCTTCCTCTTTTCATTATGAAACCAATATCAAGCAAGATATGAAGAAGAGGGTGGCTCCCTGGATTGAACACATAAAGTAGTGCCAAGATCTCCTCTATGCGAGAGAGAAGTTCTCAAAAATGATGGAGCTGTTGGTTTCGGTCATTGTACGCTTGGTTGCTAAACCGCACCCTTTACGGCGTCTGTAGGAAGAATTCATTCTGGTCCCAAAACTAATAAGAGATCTCGGTAGTGAATATGCAATGCTGAATTCCAATAAGTTGGTACTTCGCACAAGGAAGAAGCTCGTGTTAAAGATAGTTTCATCCAGACCGAACCCTACCTTAGCGTCTCATCCCCACCCACCAAGTCTTTATCCGCGGTGAAAGGAGTGGTTTAATTCGATGCAAGGTGCAACGAGCTTTTCCAAAGATGGAGTCCTTTCAGAAATACATGTGCTAGAAGAAAGCAGATTCTTTTTCTATCATAAAATGAATCTGCTTTCTGATGGCCATTTCGGTCCGTTGTGGGACCACGGCTTGCAAAGAAGGTATTTAGCGCAAAGAACTTCTTCCGCTTTTGGGGATTCCACTAATTGATAGAAGGAAGTGGATGCGGCAGGATTGGCCCCAATTGAATCACTAGTAGAAGAGATTCACGTGCAGAGACTGTTAGGGAGATGCAGATGGAGGGATGTTTGGATTGCTGCTAGAAGGGCTTACGACGAATAGATTGTTGGAATGGGATGTAAATTGGTATACAAGATTCAAAAGAAAGCGGATGGTTCTATTGAATAAGAAATCAGTATCCAAATTGGAAGAGAAAAGGTTCTGTAACCTACATATACCATATGGGAACACATTACACCACAAGGAAAATGCCACTTGAGGTACATGTATGCATCCACTTCATCGGATGATCCAACGCAAAAAGTATGATATTTCTATTCTCTAGCGCTCGTCATATAAAAAAGGTATCTAGCTCATCCCTCTAGCGCTCGTAAAAGAAATCCTTCTTGTCCGAGAAGGCAACAACCATTTCATTTCTTTAACCCGGATTGCATTATTGAATTGATTTACTACGTCGTGTACTACGTATTGGTTCGCGAATGCGTTGCTTGAAGGAAGGAAGCAACTTTAGAGGAGGGATGCCGTCAAAGGGGTATGCTGGATTTTTTATATGCTAAAGATACCGGTTCAATATGTCATTTCCGAAATCGAGGACCACACCGCTGGGAGGAAAACTCAAGCACCAAAGACAAAGGTATCACTCGTAAAAGTGATTTTCATCGTAGTACTCGCTCTTGCATTAGGTGAAATCCAGCGTTAGGTAGGATAGGCAGGTATTCTAGGGATATGCTCATCTGCTGCCCGCGTAAGGTTCATATCTGTCCAAGGACAATGGTATAAGGTTCGCATCTTCCCAAAGTCGAAGAACTTCTTTGAACTACAGCCAAGGCAAATCTCTAGTATTGGTATCGGGGGCCAGTGTCTAGGGATAGGAGCCGTCAAAAGGAAAGGCGAGAAGCCCTGGCTTTGATGACATCCCGACCTATCTATATGTGAGAAGCTCACCGCTAGAATCTTCGTAGTCAACTAATAGATAGAAAATCACAGTAACCTTTTTCCAACAGTTTCACCATGATAAGAACAACCTTGTCATACATGATAATTATGGGCTTTCTTCCTCCTTCTTTATAGTCTGCAGTTCAATCTGCCAAGTCCGATTCATCATAGCAGCGTGCCTTTGGCTCGCAGTATTGGAAAAAGATAAGAAGCATGGTAGTCGATCGAAGAATAGGTTCCTATCTTGGCACTCTCGCTCAGAGAATCTTTCCTTCTTTTTCCCTTGGTCGATACAAGGCCAATAGAGGATGATGGCGAACTACGCCCATCGAGCGCTTCAAAACCGATTGACACTGGTGATTCAGTAAGTTGACTACTTTGTTCGCACTTTCTATTTGCGTAATAAAAGTATGCTCCTTTCCCTCCTCCAACTGCCAGAGTTCACTAGCGTGAAAGAAAAATAGATGGATTGAGCGACGGGACATTAACCTGGATTTAGCCCTCCTCTCTACTATCTACTGGCTAGACCTCAGTTTAGAGCAAAGCGTGAACTCTACTTCTAACCATCAATAAGATTGACTCGAACAAGACTGGGTTCCTTATGAAAGTGAAAGGCAGGAGCTCTTGTATAAAGAAAACATCCTTTTCTTTGGGTATCTCGAATGCCGGTTCGAGGGTGTGCTTTTAGGTCTTGATCGAGAGTGCTTCCTTTCGTGCCTTGGTTAACTGGAACTAGAAATGTCGGGACTATGGGGAAGGGTCCCTCGGGCGAGATGGCTAAGCGTGTACGACGAATTCTATCTATCTGAAGATCTGAGAAAGGCGCTAATTACAGCTCTGTCCTTGGATGGACCATAGGCCTGATGCTAGGAGAGTGTAGTTCGAGCATTCTATTGTGTGCTCGATCCGTGATACGCAAAGCAATCTCCTGTTTACTATTGATCTAATGACAGTTGATTGAGACTTGCCATTGTCGTCTTTCGAAAGTGAACTCTTATCTGGTTGCACTTGGGTTCTCCTGTCGACTTGTTTTTCAATAGTAAATCACAGGCAGTATGCCCTATTTGAAAACATGCAATGAGGGTATGAGCAACACTCCCCAAACTTGGCATGACTCATCGCCATCTTGTATTCATGATCTTACCTCTATTGGTCACAAATGCATAGCATAGGATCGAGTGGATCGGCACCTAATAGGCCAGATTTTCCTATCTTTGATGTTAGAAGTGATTCCAATCTATTTTCTATAGTGATAGTTCACACATTAGCAATTAGCACTACCTCAAAGCAAACATAGGAACTAGGGAGTTCATCGAGAGAAAGTCCCTTTAGTTTCGTACTTCCCTGTTTCGGATTTGCATATGTCTTTAATTGCAATAGTTGTAGAGAAATCCCTTAATCACGGGACAATCCTCCAGGGCAAAGGTACTTCCAAAGCTCAGAAGGTTCATCTGTGCATGAAAGGAATGAAACAAATTCCATAGAAAAAATAGGAAAATCCCCACCGAGATCGGTACCTATCTAGATCCCCAGCTTCGACAACAAAACTCCTTCGCATTTTGCGACCATTCCAGCGAGGACTACGATTCGGATTATCTAATGTCATCCCCAAACAGAATTACACCTCTTAAGAGGAAGGGACGGCCCTCTATCCGGTGTGGGTTCCTACGAATTATTGTCTGGTTCCGGATCCAGGTCCCTCTGCCCTTGCTTTTTGTTATTCCATAGGGGTATGGATTGAAGTAATCACTAATCCAGGAAAGATGGATCTTTAGCTAGAAAAACGAAAAGCCAATACGCCATGTATCAAAACAATAGGGATAGGGGTAGTTGTATACCACCTACGAATAGGAAGATCCTGGGTTTTGTAAGAAAACTACGAATAGGAAGATCCTGGGTTTTGTAAGAAATCCAATTTCATCAATTCTAAGCACGGTAACGGCAGTGCTCAAATCCAACGGCCGGGGATCTATTCGATTTCTCAATTTGCTAATGCCGATAAGCTTAGGTTGTTATTTCATCGTCTTGCGCTAAAAAGGCACCCTCCTATTATGCTAACTAAAGGGACGGATAACGGCAAAGCGGAACAGCAATAGCGAATGCAGGTATAGTAACGGCGCAATCCCTAAAAAAGAATCAAAATAGAGAAATTTAGAGCGTTGCGAATTTCCTTCTTTTGATAATGCTACCCACACAGTCACGGCTCCTATCCGGTCACCGGGTTAAACAATTGATTCCTCTCAACGCATCCCCGCGGTAAAGAGCTAGTCGTATTCTTTTGATAATTCTCTAGTTGTATTCAAGCAAGAGTCCTCGGCATCCTACGAAAACAAGCGCTAGGAATATCAATAGCGTTAGCGTTAGCGTCCTGGCCTTTGCTTGGGGATTCCTCTATGGAATTCCAAACATGCCATTGCTTTGCCTTTGCTCGTCCCTTTGATTCAATCCTTCTTCTCCTCGAAAGCTACAACTAGAAATATATTCTTCTTTGCCGGTGCGAACCCTTCTTTTGAATAACAACCATTGGCAAGACCAGCGAAATCCGAATACTAATCCGAGGAAAGCCCATCCCTACTTCCCTTTGCTGTTGTTCCTCGAAATCCTCTACTAGTCATTGGTTTCAAAGCAAAGGTATCCGGTATAGGGGGTCGTGGGCAGGTTAGTGTTTCATTTCGATAGGTGATAGTGGTATACCCAAACCATATGGTATAGGTCTTGGAAAGGAAAGTAAATCAAGTCCATCTTACAGGATTTCTTCACTTGCTTGGGCTTAAGCGGTACCAGTACCCGGAGAATAGTTCAATTCTCTTTCTCCACATGACACCCTTGTGTTGTCAAACTAATGAATCCCTCTCCGCCCCTGCTCCGACAAAGCAATAAGCACTAGGGTATCCACCCACCCGCCAGTTCGAATAGCCGGTTTCCTCCCCTTCCGCTCAAGCTAAAGGTTCTGGGCTACGGCTTCCGGTTCCGTATTCCGATTCGTCTTCGGATAGCATTAGAAAATCCCTTTCATGCCTTGCCAATACAACTATTATTTTTCTTAGCCGAGGAGCCTTTGGAAGTACCGTTGTTGGATCGGATTGAGCCATTATAGGATCGGATAAAGATTCACTCTTTGCCAATGCCTGCTTCCTTGGTTTCCTACTTTCTGCATCGAAAGTGACTTTTTGCTCAGTATCGAGAACCACTTCTTCTCCTTTTCGAGGCGTAGATCGCCCGTCATCTGATTTGCTTCGTCAAAGCGGATAGCATTATGGAATTTATTATATTCGTAGAAAAAGCACCCCTATTTAATAAGTCCTCAGAAATGATCTCATCCAGTACTTCTCTCAGCCTATTTGCCAAGACTTTGGAGCATGCTTGTAAATGACATTGCACAAAGATATCAGCCTATACTGTGAGATTTCTTGGGGGTTCTACTGTCAGCAAGTGCACTATTATTTACTTCACCGCGTACTTAAAGAATTGTTGGTAGCAAAGAACAACACCTGATAGAAAGGATGCTAACCAAGCCTCTTCTGTTTAAGCAAGGCTAAGCCAGAATAAGGGGTACAGTAGGCTCGTGACCCTGATGATAGCACTAAGACCGCCTCGGGAATCTCCTCAATCATTGAAGAATGCCTCAGAATTGAATAAAAGCACTGATATCCATATAATCCTACAATTATGCTCTATTCTCTTGAAGAGAAGACACTTGAACTTCAAAAGTGAAAGAATCCCTCATACCCACTCCTCTTTCCCCACCAAACCAACAAGTAGTAGGTTGGTGGGCCTCGGTATCTCTATTTGCTAAGATGGATACCACACCACTCAATAGTTCCAATTCATAGTTTTTTATCCCATAGGAAAGAAAATGCTTCAAGCAATTTTGTCCTTTCCTCCGGAGTCATACGACGATCTTCACAACCTTCCATCGGAGGCTTGTTTCTTTTTTCTTCTTCAGTGGCCATTGCTTCTTTAATCATATCTTTGATATTCTTTAGGGGCAATTTAAACATGAGCTCTCCAATATCTTTGGATGCAAAGTAGGTTCCATGCCTTTCACTTACCTAGGGTTACCTCTCGGGACAACCAAGCCCTCAGTCCAAGATTTAATGCCGCTTGTTTGCACAATAGAATGACGGATGACAAGCACCCTGGCCTTGATGTCATATGGAGCCAGGCTATCACTACTCAATACCATGATCACATCCCTAGTTATCTTTGCTCTGTGCACTCTCAGACTGCCACCAAAGATACTTGAGCTGCTTGACAAATTGCGAAGGAAGTGCCTCTGGACAAAAAAGACTGAACATGGGGACAAATGCAACTCGCTTGCGGCATGGAGCATGGTGTGTCGACCAAAACAGTGTGGGGGTCTTGGCATAATAATCCTACGCATACAAAGCGACGCCCTCCTTCTCAAATACCTGCATAAATTCTACAACAGACACGATGTGCCTTGGGTGGAGCTCGTATGGTCCACATACTACACAAACAAAATCCCCCATGCCATGGAACCATGCGGATCATTCTGGTGGCGAGATGTTCTCAAGCTCACCCCGATTTACAGAGGTATTTCAAAAGCAATTGTGCATGATGGAGCCACAGTGCTCATGTGGAAAGACCTGTGGCTTGACGCCACTCTCGAAGAAATGTACCAGCGCGCCTTTTCCTTCGCAATAAATGAAGATATTTCGGTCAAAGATTTCCTGGGATCCACGTCACTGCAGGAAACGTTTCACCTCCCACTCTCAGTTCAAGCAATGCAAGAAGTTCGTGATCTACAGCAAAAGGTGAGGCATGTTGGCAAAATTACTGACCCGACCCCCCACGATAACTGGACATATTGTTGGGGTTCAGTGGAATTTAAGGCAATCAGATATTACAAGTTCTATTTTAGAGAGGTGCATGCACATCAATCATACAATTGGCTCTGGGCAGCCAGGTCAACGGTGAAAATTAAGGTGTTTGGGTGGCTTCTTATTTTAGACCGCTTAAACACACGTAACATGCTCAAGAGGAAACACTACAACATTGGAGACAATTACAACTGCCTTCTTTGTGACCAGCGAATTGAAGAGACTGTCGAACACATGATCTTCCAATGCCCTTTTAGCCAACATTGCTTGGTCCATTCTAGGGATAACTTGGCAGCAAACTGGTTCAAGGCTTCGGTGGATCAGCATGGCAGCTCATGATTGGAACAATCCCAGGTTCATGGAGGTCTTCCTTCGGGCGGCTTGGAGCATTTGGAAAGAGAGGAATAATAAACATTTCAGAAGCATCACACCAACTATTCGCTCTTGGCTCGAACGTTTCAAACATGATTTTAGCCTGCTCCAACATAGAACCAGAGAAGATGTGAGAGACTTTATTCTCTCCTTTGTAAATAGCTTAGAACCCCCTTGACTGCATCCCCATAAAAATGTAGTGGCCCCAACCTCCACAAGTGGAGGTCAGGCACCATGTAAATCCTCCTTGTACATTGTATCCTTCTTTTGAGTAATACAAACATAGTGGGAGCCCCTCCAAATGTCTAATTCCTCAAAAAAAAACATGTTCGCATCCCACGGGAAGCAAAAAGCCAGAAATAGAATTTCCTCAGGTTTAAGAACCGAAAGGAGTTTATCCAGATTTGGTACCAAACCCGGGAAAAACCCTAAACGAGCTCTTAAAAAGAGATATAAGCAGGGTCATAGGAATCCTGAGATTCCCCTCCCTCCGCTTTGGAGGAGAAGCTTCTTCTATGGCTATGGCCAAAAGGAGAAATAGTCCTATTCATTATATGGCTATGGCCAAAAGGAGAAAAGGATCCGGTGCGATGAGTCTCATCCGTGTAATATTTTGGAATTCCTCTTCCAACTCGTCCCGGAATGGGCGTTATGGCAAAGAACAAGAAGAAAAAGACAGAAGAAATTTGTCCAATAGTAACAAATGGTGCCTCCACAGGTTGACATCCGATCCAACCTAGTAGTAAGCAATCCGCCAAAAGCAACCAAAATATTCCTTGGTGAATCGGTCGAAAACTTGAACTACGCACATACATTTCTTTAAAAAAAGGTAAAGCCAAGAGAGATATAAAAACTGGTGCTATTGCGGCTACACCTCCCGCTTTGTCAGGTATACTGCGAAGAATGGCATGGATCGGTAGGAAATACCATTCCGGCACAATATGAGGCGGGGTGGGCATCGGATTAGCAGGTATATAATTGTCGGGATGCCCCAAAACATTAGGAGCAAAAAAATCCAAATGGAAAAAAAGATAGCAGAAGCTACCCGACCTACAAGATCCTTTAATCTCTCAGAATGTACACCCAATGGATTATTTGATCCATATTGATGCAATGCGGCCAGATGAAGAAGACTGGCGCCTACTAAAATAAGGGGGAGTAAATGATGGAGACTAAAAAACGATTTAAGGTGGCATTGTCCCCGGAGAAACCACCCCAAAGCCAAGTCACTATGGTATCTCCTACTACTGGTATGGCGCTAGCTAAGCTTGTAATTACTATTGCTCCCCAAAAGCTCATCTGACCCCAAGGTGGTATGTATCCTATAAAAGTTGTCACAATCATTAATAGGAATATGACAACTCCGAGACACCGAACAAATTCCCTAGGACTGCTATAACTCGCATGATATAGACCACGAAAAATATGAAGGTGAACCACAATGAGAAACATACTGCCCCATTAGCATGCATATAACGGAGCAACCAGCCCCCTTCAACATATCTCATAATGTATTCTATGCTGTTGAAAGCTAGATCCACATGAGGTGTGTCATGCATAGCTAAAAAAACGCCAGTCACTATCTGAATGACTAAACAAATACCTGCTAACGAACCGAACCCCCACCAATAACTAAGATTGCTCGGGGTTGGATAATCTATCAAATGATGGTTAAGTGTGGAGTATATAGGTTGTTTAAGAAGAGAGAATCGTTGGTTCCTTATAGTCATTTCTCTTTTCTATCGTTACAACTCCTCTTCCCCCTTATTTACCCCCTTGCCTTGATGGAAATTGGCTTCGCTGCGCCCTGAATAATCAAAAAGCTGCATGAGAAGATTCATCCCATTTTGGCAAGAGGGAGGCAGCGAATCACCTGGGCTACAGATTTGTCGGTTAGTTGATTCTCGAAATAAGGTCATTCGAAAAAAAAACTGCCGCTTTCTCTGCCGGTTTCTTAAGGCTTCAAACGAACGACTAGTCATTAAGAAACCCATGAAATCCAAGTCTATTTTTGACCTTTCATGAAGAAGTTTTGCCTGCGCGCAAACTACCTAGCCCTTTTCAAAAGAACATCGATTTCCATCTCAACAAAGAAAGAACTCAAAATAAATGAAAGCAATATTGTTGTCCTATTACTCTTTTTTCCTTGTGGAGATTTGGAAAGGAGAGAATTTGAATAAAGTAACTCTCGGAAACTCTTATTGGACGAGAGAGAGTCAATATGATATTGGCGTGGGTTCTACCAACTAAACGAATCCGTTTTGGATTGGATAAACAGCGTATAATGATAGACGCTTCTTCGACACACATGGAGACATACCTCCCGTAGCTGACCCTTGAATTCAAGGATACTGCCGGCTTTGTTACTAACTGATAGAAACCCCTTAATACAATGTTCGTTTTTCATAAATGTCATAAGGTAGGTAGACCCGGTCTTGCGCTCGTCCGGTTAAGTGGCACATTGTGCTAAGTGCTCAAACCATTGGCTGATCTCAGCTGTATCACCTCATACAAATTAGTTAATCGAGAAAACAAACAGCTACATAGGAGCTCTATGGTGGACCACCAGCAGGAAGATCGAATGGCTTAGCGCATCCTGCGCCTACTCGACCTGACTTCGTAGGATACTCTGATAGACTAGTCGAATGGCAATGGCCTAGTGGTTGTATCTCCTTGCCGATTCCTATTAAGAATACGAGAGTGACAAATGAGATGGAGATCTTGGCTATCATCAAAACATCCTCCCTCCGCTTATCTCTTTCCTTTCTATATGATAAGTCTACTCGCGCCTCAAGGGCCGGTCATTTACGCTCTCCACTGCATGAACAACATTCCCAACTAGATCTGTACGGCTTCCGTTGTCTCCTTTTTGATTCCCGACTCTAGCTCACAGGCATAGTTTAAAAAACCGAACCGGAAATCGAACCGGAAAGGTTGTCGGTTCAGGTTTTTACCGGTCGGACCGCCGGTTCACCGGTTCGGTTGTCGGTTTTTTAAGAAATAAAATAATATATGTTGATTAATATATGTGCTAATATAGTGTGAAACAATGGTCAAATAAAAATGTATCCATGTAGTGGACAACAAAGTAGCACAGCCAAGTTGGTTATTGGGCCATGGGCAGGCCCTGCGTACTGCTCACACGACCTTGGATCGAATCCCAATTTCCCAATTTCTATTAAAACTTTTTTCCTGGTTTTTCCCGGTCCAATGGCCCGGTTTTTTCACCGGTTTTCCAGAAAACTGGCCGGTTCGATCAGTTTTCTCCAGTCTGATTGCAGAACGGTCTTATTAGCTTAAAAAATCAATGAGGTTGCCGGTTCTGGTTTTTTCCGGTTCGACCGCCGGTCCGGTTCGGTTTTTTAAACTATGCTCACAGGTATCCACAAGAGCGACCAACCCTGAATGCTTAAACCTATCAATCCTCTCCTAAATTTCTTTCTTTTTGTCGTTGGGCAAGGAGCAGTCCATTCAGCACTTTCCGATGGGGACCAAAAGCCACTGGGCTACCAAGAAGTCGGATTCAGTTCAGTCCCGTTTCCAAGATCCGGTTTAGTGTTTGGGGATGGCTTGGTCCAAGCCCACATCCATAGTAGATGGACTTGAGCAGGCAAGTATGCCACCTACTGATATGATTGATTATGACAATTATGATATGGACTGGACGGTTGTGCAACCGATTGTACTGACTCGCTTACCCCCGAGAACACCTAAGACATGGGGGTTATTTACGCGAGTAAGCCTAGCAAGGACCAAGATCTCGATCTAGCCTAGTTGGGGCTTTAGAGTCACATGACACAGTACCAAGAACGGGAGAACCAGTAACAATTGATATGGATTTCCAACCAACGGATCTTCTTACCTTTGGACCGGAACCTTTAGTTGTTTCCTACTCGGTCTACAGCTTGGTTTGAAATGAGGGAGCCATACCGTGTGGTTGAACCATAGTACCGTTTTGTAGTGGATAGGGCACTATCTCTATTCATAGCAGAATTGTGTATTGCTCTCACTAGGAAAGGGGGACATAACCCCTACTATAGAGCATGAATGGAAGGGAATGAGCTCGGCTGCTTCTCCCCCACACTTCTTTATTTCTCCGTGCCCCTATTTAGTTAGTACTTTCGAGTTAAGAGCGAGAAAACGAACTATTTCATTTAATGAAAAAAGTGCAACGGCTGTAGGGTGAAAAGGCCATGAGGATGGCTACAGCTTTGAAGCTCCTTTATCTAGCATAGATAGAATGGAAGAGTTTTTTCTCACTGTTGTTTCTGATGTAGGAGTTGGGGATGGAATGATTGATTCAAGCTCTGGTGGTACTAATCATGTCTCTGGGAGTAAACCAACTGGAGCGGCAAGGGAACATGCAGTACTGGAGAGGGGATCTCATAGCAATACTGATTCAAGTAATTTTAGAGTTACCAGAGATGCAATTGGTTTATAAATATGTACTAGAAAATGGTAAACTAATACTGACTATTCTCTGTGGATATCTGGTTGGACACCAAGCATTTTGACCCCTATTTTAATGCAGAGTCAGAGTATAGATAGCTAAACAATGTTGTAATATATTTCTCTACCAAATTAGAGTGCACAGTCATTTTTCTATTGATGTTCCCAGAAATTCAGTTCACTAGGGAACACCTTACAGGTTGGTCATGGGTATGGGTATGCGCCATACCCCTCAGTATGGAGTACATTGGGTCAGGATTGGATAGCAAGAGTTGTCGGTAGCCGGCATTAGGTAAAAGGAAAAGCTCTATAAAAGCGAAGAAATGAAATCGAAGGCCGATGGTAAAGCTGGGGCGGATTTTGAGTTGACCAGTTCGCTGAGGGCAAGATTGGAAAGAGTGGTAGATGATATCAGGTACTCCGTATGAAGCGAGGCGTGCGAAAAGAAATAGCAACGGGAAGAAGATGATTTTAATGGTAAGGTATCTTTATCTCGAGACGAATCGCGCGAGATTCCAGATGATGCGGAGCAAAGCGGAACCAATTGTATGGGCACAAGAGGAAAATAACTAGTTCTCTGAATTTTGCTCATGCGAACAAGAAGAGAATTGCGGAGGAGAATAGAGCTCAGCAGAATAAGGTGAGGGAAAAAATTATGATGGACTCTCAAATTGTGGTGACTACACTCAGGTAGGCCACGTCGCCTCAATACTGCTGCCCGTTGGATGCATCAAATTGGTTTCGCAGATCTCGCCTCGCACTCGCTTAGAGGTCGTGTCCTTTCTCTTCTCTTGCTCTTGCGGCGGACACAGTGATTCTTCGTTCTCTGGTTGATGGCTTTCAAAAGTCAACTCCTGAAAGAGCCATTTGATCCCCATCAAAGTCTGCATTGAAATCCTTACACACTAATATACTTGATACTCGATCTATTTCACCGTACTTCTACTTCCTGACATTAAGAAAGTTTAAAACAAGATCCTTCAAGAAGAAAGGAAGCACATGCTTGAGACCATTACGATTCCTGTTAGTGATGGTGCACTTGCTGCTAATGTTAGCTGTATTCAGTCTCTGAGTGGTCTACTTGTTGCTGCATCATAACCGGCTGACTCCTCTATTGGTTGCTGCTGGTTTATACCTGCATTCCAATCCGGTTTGATTTAGAGAGAAATCTCAATCCAGTCTCAATATTTTGGATTGATCAGACCGCCTATTGTAGAAGAGATTGCTTGCTAAAAATAGTACCGCATTTGTGCTTAAGAAAAGGCTTTCTTGTCCGGGGTCTATATCCACTTTTAATACACCACGCACC
Source organism: Triticum urartu (assembly GCF_003073215.2). NCBI lineage: Eukaryota > Viridiplantae > Streptophyta > Magnoliopsida > Poales > Poaceae > Triticum > Triticum urartu. The sequence continues at coordinate 46,771,368 of NC_053024.1, forward strand.
CCACTACCAAAAACTTCTCTTTCAATTCTAAACAAAGAGAAAGCTCAGGTGGCTGCTCAACGAGGAGGTTCATGCTCGTTAACTTACACTTACTTTTAGCACTTCTCTACTAGTTCTCTCTCATTGTGGGCCAAGCAGTTCTATCTCATAGATAAGAATATCCTGCTCTTAGCACCGGTTTTCACTTCGTGTAGCAGCTTCTTCTTCTTTTCTCTACTCAAACACTTCATCCATGAGAACCAAGTTTTGATCAATGATATATTCAAAAAGTAAGAGCTACTCTATTAATCTACATACCTTGTCTCCGGCCACCATGTTTTCTCCGAAGGGTGAAGGCGGATTCTCTGAACTTAAAATAAGGGCGAAGGATACATACAATATGCCGGGTCTAAAGTGAAGTAGTACAAACACAGGAAATCAGAGAAAAACTTAGAGAGTCTCCATAATCTAGACTTCTCGGTTTCTTAATCGGTGTCTATTACTAAGATACTTGTGCAGCTTAAGGTGGTGGTGCTCCACCCCGCTCTAAGAAGTATGACTGTGATTTTCCAATACCCAAATGGGTAGTGTACTGCTCACTCCCCTTCTTCTTAATTCAGACTTGTTTGCGCACACAACCTTCCTATAACTTTCTGACCTGGATCCAACCAAAGAATGAAGATGTATGGCCTCCCTCGAACAAAATAAGGAAGTATGGGAGTTTACCGGTAGGCAATGACCACAGCTGACGTAAAGTGCTCAGCTCAAAGAAAGAAGGTGGTGGGGGCTTCGAAGAGTGAATAAGTTCGTTCGCAGTGATGTGTAATCTCTTCAAATCAAGAGAAGAGGTGTAAAAAAGAAATGCTTTTAGGCAGGCTTACTTGCTTAGTATGTATTTTTTATACAATCAAAGACCAAGGTCGTACGGATAGCAATTCTGGACCATAGGCATAGCAGCACATAGGTATTCTCTCTTCTTTCTCAATTCAGGGAGGACACTATCTTAATTCTTGTGAAAAGGCAGAAGCAAGTGAAAGGGCAGCAGTATTATATGAGTTCTAAAAATAAGGGCAAAAAAAAGTCATGTATGATAGTGGTCAAAAGCCTTCCATAGAAGGGAATAGCAACCTGACTAGAAATTCATAGCTGACTAGCGTACGAACGAGTTGGTCAGGCTATGAATGAAGGCTACTACTCTTTAGGAAGAAGGTACTAATAGCTCGCTCAGAGGTTCAGTCAAGCTCCTCACTCTTGGTCTGGCGGGGCATATTAGATATAGTAGTGGTGTTTTGAAAGCTTCTTATTTTTTCTAATACTATAGTAGGAGTAGGTCAGGTACAACTTCTTATACTAGGGATGCTTTTTTGAATCATTGAAAAAGCTTTCAATAGTCTTAGTAAGTTTCAGAAAGGAGAATACCAAGGTTGAATCGAAGATAAAAGTCAAGCAGGTCACACCGCCGATGAGTTGTGTAGGAAGGATTGCTTTTCAAGCTCTTGCGGAATTTGGACTTATTATTTGGACTTATGGCTCTGAGAAAAACCTTCTAGATTAGGCTTTTAGATCTACGAATTACGAGAGAGATCTCTGAAAGTATAAGCAAGATGCTCTTACACCAGAAAGATTGTATAAGCTAGTTCTCACTAGCCGGGCCCTTACTCCTACTACTCACCAGCCGAGCCCTTACTCCCATCTACTACTTCTTATTAAAGCTGCAAGTGCAGAGGGGAATTTCGCAAGCTAGGAGGAATAGAAAATCCTAACTAAGAAACAATCAATCGGTCCACTAAGTCTGTTAAGTAAGAGTTATACGAAATACTCTGATTCAATGTATGAGTGACTCAATCCCAAAGGTCAATCCAGCCAGCCGATTTTCAACAACAAGGGATTTCATCATGGAAAGATAAAGTCTAATGATAGACACTGGTAATTCTCTCACTGGGCCAGCCACTAGAATCAGTCAGTGAAAAAGCAAGCAAGGAGATGTCCTCACTGGACATTTATCCTATTTGTGAAATCCTTTCTATGTTTCTGAGACCCGGAAACCTGTCAAGTAAGTAGGGATTTCTTTCTCCCCATCCATGGTTTCTTTTACTTTTTTATAGGCGTCCGGCGCATGCATACAACCATTCCTTCTTCTCCTCGGAACGTCAGGTCGGTCGGAAAGAAAGCGCGGTGTAGCTGGCATCAGCATCTCTTGTTAGGTTCGCACGCACAAGGGTGGTGGGTAGGTCTCTTTACGTGTCCCGCGAGGCTTTGATCTTTCCATGTATTGGCGCATAGAGATTTGACTGAGCAGTTGTATTTCTTTTATGCACATTTACTTATGTTGATAGAGGGAGTGGGATGAAAAACGCATAGTAGGAGATTGCCTACCTACCACGTCTCGTATGAGACCCAAACCTCACATACGGGTGGACCGAGTCGGGTGAGTAGGCTGGATTGCTAAGTTCTACCTCAGTTTGATCCTCTACCGGCTCTAGTGGTCAAATAAAGGAACACAAGCGGGTAACCACTTAGGGAACTTGGACCCGGTATCTGTTGATTCCACTGGAGTGACTTACTCTCGGAGGGAGCACCCGTTCTTGAATCCGTTAGTAGTACACGTAGGCGCGCGAGCACTACGATATCAGAACTTACTTTCTTATTCCATTTTCGTGCTTAAACAACGATTCGCCCGTGGGATGATCAGTGGGGTTGATGCCCTGTAATCATACATAGTTGGACTTGTGCGTGCCTTGCTTGTACAATCAGAAGCTGCAGGAGGAACCTTCCATGGAGGACAGGCGGTGAGCTCTGGATCCTAGGACTGTGACACGATGCAACACTTCCCATTTTAGGCGGAGCTTGCTTTGGGACTGTGGATACACGACCTTTTTGAGGACAATGTCGCCTTGGAGAATACTCACTCTTTAACTCAGAGTCGTAGAAGCTAGTGTTGTCTTGCTTGCTCGAAACGTGCTTGAGGAGTGATGTGTCTCGTATTCAAGCGAAGTTGCTTCAGAGAGCGACCACCAAGGAGCATCTTGAAGTGGAGTACGACGACTTCTGCTCCAAGGGAGAAAGGTATGCGCTTGTGAGGCGGCTTTTGCTTGCAGAGTTGCTTTTGAAGATGATCCACCCCATTTTCTCAGAAGAGAAGTCCGAACATGTGTTTTTCATGACCCGGACAATAGAGAGCACTTTCCAATAAGCATTACAGACTGATCACATGGTACTCTCTCTACGCCCAATGGACCTTCCTCTACTGCGCGAGGAAGAAAAGCTGGATCGACGTGTTATAAGCCGTCACCGTAGCGGAGAGAAGCTAGATGGCTTATCGATTGCTAGCTGTCAACATAGGTAGTATTTTGGTACCAACATGCCAAGCTAGCGGAATTCTTCACAGGGAAACAATATCTTGAACTTGGAAATGATCATTTCAACGAAAACTGTCTATTTATGAGAAATGCTGTGTTATGTTTTTTCCGCCCGGTGAGTATATACGAATCGAGGTATTGATCTATTTTGCTACCAGGAGGGGGGTTCGGGTACACGCCAGCTCTTTCTCGTATAGCTAAAAAAACAAGTGATTTTGTCTTGTCAAAGTAAAATACTCGGGGCAATCTACTCATATCAAGCGGGTCTTAGCGGAGTCCAATTTATCAAAGTTTCATTGTGACCTTTATTCTGGTTAGGGGCAAGCAAGAAAGGGCGAATACGGGAGTTTTATTGTCTTTCTGGGCAACTTTCCCAAGTCGTTCCACAAGAGATAAAAATGATATAATGGTGATGAAGACAAAGCGCATAGAGCGCATATAGTTACCTTTTCATTTAATGAGTTTCGTATAGAGAAGCAAGTTCTCATATCGGATCTGGAGTTGCTTTCTTGTTGGTTAGTGGTCCAACCGTATCGATCCTTCTATTGAGAAGCACCATCCGGAAAATGAAATACCCGCAGCTCGAGCAGAACTACTCCGAAAGTCATCTTAAGTAACTTAGGTCACCTAAAGTCACACTAGTGCCTCCATCTCAAGGAATCTATAAAATATACCAGAAAGCCCCAAGAAGATATGGATGCGATAAACTCTCTGAGCCGAGAGGTGAAAGTTCCGATGGTGATGGTGGGCGGGCCAGTCGATCCGTACCGATGCTTACGTTCGGCTTTTCTCCTATCTTAGCAATCCAAACTTACTATTCAAGATGGGCTCCTGGCAGGCTGGAGCCACCTACTCAATGCGATCTTCCGAATGGAATGTATCAAGAGCGTTCTTCCTTTGGTCACTCAGGTTAAGGAAACTATTCCTACTATACTCGAGTCGAAAGCTGTTAGCGCTGCATGCGCAAGGTTCCCGTTCACTTCGTATTACTTCCGGGCTGGCCAAGCTATCGCCGGGTGGAACTTTCCTTCAGATGGCCCCATTAAACTATATTGTCAATAGATCGGCTTATAACTCTTACGACTTGTCGGCGGCGACTGACAGGATGCCCCTGCGAGTGCTATTCCATGTGCTGGAAAACCTCTTTGGCACATCTTTCGCGATCTAGTTAACAGCACTTTAGTGACTCATGTCTTCTCTTCCATGGCTTAAACCTGCTTATTATACTAGAAACAATGGAATACCTCAAGTTGGATATAGGTGAGGTGGGACTTAAGAATGCCTTGTCTGGAACATCTCTTCAAAGCAAGAATTAGCGTATAGAAAGGAAGCAGCATTTCCTTTCAGCTGCTTTTAAAAAGTCCCCGGGGATATAGCCCACTTCTCATTTCTCAACACCTGCTTCTCTTCTCTTTTCTATCGTAAGTAGTAGAGGGATAGGTACTTATTCCCGGGCAGCGGTATCATTGCTGCTCCCCGCCTAATGCGGATCATTGTGCAATGCTTATGTGAAATCTCAATCCAAAACGGATTCGTTTCATTGGAAAAACCAACGCCGATCTAAAACTAAGTCTCCCTTTCTCTTTAGTTTGGGAGCAGAGCTGAAAAAGATGGGGAATCACGATGGATCCTTTTTTTCTGGATTCAATGGACGGAATGCTTGTGGAATTTGACCCAGCATCGTCATACCCAAATTCTGTCAATGGGCCGGCTATGAGCGTAGAAAGTGTGAGTTCTAATTTAATGGAGTTGGAAGAAGAAATAAATTCCCCTCCTCCCCCTAATCCAAACCCTTATTCTCAGATTCCTTATTTCGTTGCTGCTAATGCAAATATAGATTACTTTTCTCAAATGCAGATGTATTATCAAATGCAGATGTATTTTTTATTTCATTTAACTTATTTTAGCGTCCAGCCGCTTTTGCCTTTTCCACGGGTACCGATGTATGTGCATTTTTTGATGTCTTTTTATATGCGATTTTGGAATTTTCCTTTCTAAGAAAACTATTTTGCGCCATTTGATCTTTAATTGAACTAGACTAGTATAGGCTCCGTATTGTATTTATAAACTATTTAAGGCTCCGTATTGTATTTATAAACTATTTAAGGCTCCGTATTGTATTGAAAAACTATTTAAGGCTCCGTATTGAATTGAAAAACTATTTAAGGCTCCGTATTGAAAACTCTAATTGGATTTTGTGTCGGCTGGCCGGCAGGACCGCCAGCCCGCAGATGTAGGGAGGTCTCCTCTTGAACTGCGAAATCAAAGTCGCGATCTGATAGGTATCTATACGGACCATGCATCTGGAAAGCACCGGTTCGATTCCGGCTCGTGACATGAAGAAGAAGTCCCAAACAGGGATCAGATGAGTTTGCACAGCGTTACTTTGTTGACGGAAAATCAAATTGTTCTTCCGGTTCAATGAAGACTATGCTTACTTTCCTTTCTCTTACCGGTCTGTGTTCTATCATGGACCTGTATTCCGTTCCTCGAATCGAGACTTTCTTTTGGTATGATTTTGATACGGGTTTTCTAACAAAACTCTATGCCATCAATCACTATCCCCGTTTCTGCCCGGACGATTCCATAAAATAAATAAAAAAGAAAAGTGAAGAGGAAAACGCATAACCAGAAGAAAAAGATATCGTGATGTAAAATGATCATGGGGACACATTGTTTTTAGGACCGACAATTTCCTGCACTGCTTAAACCAAGAAAAAGATACATAGTAGTTTTCATAGGTAGGCCTCTCTCTCCTACAGAATAGGTTTTTCCAAAAACTACCCATGGGATTTCTTTGTCTTTTCCTTATCTATTGTCCGGTGAAGAATCTCCTGCTGCAGAGATAAGATGAATGGCTTCGAGATACCATCACTCGTCATTGCCAAGGAAATGAATTGGAAATTGGCTACTTATAGTCTACACTTCCCCTGATTCTCCACGATGACCGAGAATAAGCTGAAGATAGATCCATTGCGATATTGGTTTGGAAGAGAAGCCGTGGAGACAGCTCATTGTTCCTATGTCCGGAATTGTTAAAGAATGAAGGTACCCCGTTGACTATGTCGGGTAACGCCGACTTAGGTTATCCCTAAAAGCACTATCAACCACATCATAATTGTTTGCTTCCGCTTTCCTCGCAGAGTTGGTCCTAGCTTTCACCGAAGGATCTCGATCGATGCTCGCCATCAAAAGATATGGGTCTAGCTGCTGCCCTAGCCAGAAAGAATGGGAGAGTGAGCCATTCATACTGAAAAGAGTGATTCGTTTTTGAAGTATATCAAATTCAGAGGAAAAAGCTGGAAGAAGACGACGGGATTGCTAATAGATCCCCTCTACATCCTAACCAAGAGGACCAAGTGCAAACCTCTGTCTCTTTTTCTCGCCGGGTGGGAAGGTTATTCTTTGCCAGTAGTGCCCTCTGTAGGAAGAATCGTAAATGCCGGAGGACGCGTTCAACATGAATTGTCACTGTGGAATGAAATCACCTCTTGAATCGAGCAAGAAATTACTATTTATTTGATAATAGCGACTTATCACAAAAACAACCAAGGGTCCATCAACCCGATTGAAACTGTCTTCACTGCGTTGAATCGAAGGGAACTACTATAGAGAGTGGAATAAGCTACAAGGCATAACACTATGAGCTTTTATTTAGATAACCTTAATCACACCAGCTTTTCCTCATGGGAGGGTAAAGGAGATAGGAATGTATGAAATCTATCCCAATAAGAAATGCAGAAGGTTGTCAACTAGAAACCTGTTATCACTCTCTTCTTCCGATCGTCCCATCAGTTTCTTGTAAGCCTGCTTCCTCCGATGATCGGTTGCGGCTAACTTCTCTCTCTTCATCTCTCTGAGTTCGCTTCTTGGTAGTAGTTACCCCTGTCAGAACCTTTGTCTACTCTTTCGTATAAATACGCTGATCTGCCAGCCAGCCAAAAGTAGAGAACCACATTGTATGATCTAGGGCAACTCTCTATTATAGTAGCGATTTCTTATTCATTCAGGGTGCCCGTTCATGTGTTTTTAAAGAAAGGATACCTTGTGATTCCAGATTTCAATAGAGATTCGATTCCTCACATCTAAGGGAAGACAGACACAAATGCACAGACACATTATCCGGGGGTGTCACCGTTTGCATCGTATCAGTATCATAAGAAAAGATTGATTGTTGTGAGTGATTTTACTACCCTTCCAGACTTAGCAAGTAATGAAGCTGCTGACGAGGGAGGAAATGTCCGTTGAAAATAAAGCGAACCAGTGGGTCTTAAAGTCACTCTTTGAATAGTTTTTCAGACCGTTAAGTTGTCAATCTTTCCAATGATGAGGCTCCAAAGTTTATTACATTTCCTGGTCTGCCGAGGACAGCACTAGATTGATTGCTTACCGACTTTCATTCATATACCAACCCATCTTTTTATCAAAAGCATGGAAACTATCTAATCGAAGATAGAATTCACGCCTGTGAAAAGTAAGCAATTTCATCATTTTCCTTCGCAACACAGCTCACTCAATTGTAGAGATACCGAACAGTTTGAGTGATCGATCGACCTTGTCGCACGATGAGCCCATTCTCTCTCTTCCATCCCGCCTTCTGAACCGAACCCTGGAGAAAGACTTCTTGAACAGAACAGAGCAACAATTCTAGAAACTTCCATTTTCCATTGATCTGAGCGTTGCTATTAAAAGTGGGTCTACCCGCCCCGGCGTGACTCACACTTGACCAACCACTTCTATCTAAGAAAATACTTAGGTAGGGTCAATCTCCCTTCGGGGTTTACGCGTCCTAGTCCGAACCATTGGATCGATCAGAAGAAGAAAGGCAAAGGAATTGAAAGGTAGAGTAAGAAGCATCGCCCAGCAGAGTGATTGAGGGAGTCTTCCCCAGCCCAATGGTCTTCTTTTTGTTTTTCACTCTCCTATTTTGATTTTGGAACAGTTCTACTACTGTTTCAGTAGTTCTAAGACCCTTCCTTCCCTTTTCAAGTGCTTGCTACCCCCCTTGCTCTACCCGTCCAGAGGGAGCCCTAGTTTCAGCATAATAGCCTCGTTTTGAAGCGCTCGCTTCATATGGACGTACGTCGAACAAAGGAATCTTATCGGCATACCCACCTGCTGGGCGTGGCTCACTTGACCGACCAACCGACCCAATAGTAGGAGTAGGCGGCTGGCTTCTTATGTGAAGAGAACGGATGGAGAAACAGATGCGCGAAAGAACTAGTCCCTTGGAAAGCTTCGTTTTCCTAACCCAACCTAAGCATAATGAGCTGGTTATTTGAGTATCGAAGTTGTCGAGTGTTCCATTCTTTTGTATGTAGACCCCAGCGAAGAAGGAAAATCAGAACTCGTCGAACAGAAGAACCGAGTACTATAGAATCTGAAACACACATATGCAAGCTATTAAACATACCATTCCTATTTCTAAATAACAACATATTACCGCGGTGCTAAGAAAAGGGTTTGAAAGCTCTAAGTGGTACAATAAGCGGAATGAATCAAACGAAGTGCATCATGAGGGTTGGGGATTTAGCATACGCTCTACTATCAATTATAGGTTCGCCTATGCCCCAAGAAAGAGGTGCAGAAGTGGAATTCAATAGATTTAAGCAACTTCAGTATGCGGGTAGCGATGCTTTTTGGAATCCAAGAGAACTTTGAATCGGAGGAACGACCAACACAGCTGGCATGGCTTTGTTGAATCAGGATTTGATGACAGGAACGTTGTTGAAATAACTTCTTTACCCCCCGTAAAATCATTTACGCCTGATTTCAGTACTAACAATAAATGGCTAAAAACATCCTATTTTTATGGTAAAATATGGAAAATCATATGGGAAACGAATAACGAATAGAAGTAGCCTAGCCTTTTCTTTCAGTCTCGGTCTCTAGATTCCCTTGTTCTTACTGTAGCTAGCACTTGTTATTGCAGTCAAGGAGCCAGGAGCCTTCAATCATATTTGAGCTTTACGCTCTTCTCCTTCTTGGGGGTCGGCCTGTAGTAGCAGGCGAGGAGGAGGACGAACAGCGCACCGAGGCCATTGGGGATCTGCAGTGCACGAACGAAGACAAGAGCCGGCACGGTTAGAGAGACACTCTCAAGTTATATAAGATTTGGTTGGAACCTGAAGATGGAGATATTACTGACCGTGACGTAGAGGTCGAATTTGATGAGAGCGTAGGATGTCCAGCAGACGCCGTTGAGGAAGCTCACCAGCGACAGGAAGAAGGGCATGTACTCGACGCTCTTGGTCTTGATCACTTTACCCTGCACGCAACCCACAATATCACTAACATCTACCAATATAGATCTAAAAAGACATCTATGCACATGGATCAAGAGCAGGATCGATGGGTACGTACCATGATGGTGAGCGGGGAGGCGTACATTGCCGAGCCAAATATGACGCAGAGGATGCCGTAGAACACCCAGAGCATGCAGTTGAGCAGCGTAGCTAGGTACGGGTCCGACTTGAACTCCTCCATGTCCTTGTTCTTGATGATCCGCCAGAACGCCGGCCTGCACATGTACAAGCAAAAAGCAAGCGCCCCCTCATCAGAATCAAACCCTAATTACCAACCACCTTCCATAGAGAGTAGACTAGACAAGCGGACGAGGGGGATGGCGGCGGCGGCTTACACAGGGGAGAGGAAGAGGCCGAAGGAGATGACATTGCCGACGATGTTGCGGGCCGCGTCCGGGGAAATCATCTTACTTTGCTCGCCGCGAGCGGGTGGGGACATGGGATTGGTTTGGATTGGACGACACACGCGGCGAAAGGGAGGGAGAGAGAGAGCCAAAGCAATTGAGATTTGGGAGTCGGTTGAGGTCGAGGGATTAGCTTATATAGATAGACGCGGCGGGGCGCGGTGTTTATCCGGTCTCGTGTTAGATCCTATGATTTGGTTAGTTAGCCTACAAGAACAAGTCACAAGTTTTTTGTTTTACTATGCATCCAGTTCGTTGCTATCTCTATCTTTATCTACATGGATATTAACACGCACTATTCTTGAGAGTCAAGACACCGTTTTGCTTTAAAGAGCAAAATAAATCCCAGATAATTACTAATGCACCGTTGAGTACACAGATTCTTTTCCTGTTCGTACTGGAGTATAGTAAGGAAAAACTGCTTGACCGAATCAAGGTCAAGATAACTAGTGTGATTCCTACACTGAGAGAATCGTGGATATGTAGGGAATAGAGAAATTCCACCCGCCTAAGTAAAGAACTGTTACAAATAAAGAGGAAACTAATAAGGATAAGTAAGAAACAAGATAAAATAAACCATATTTGATACTGAAATATTCGGTTTGATAACCTGCAACTAATTCCCCCTCTGGGTAATCTTTCACATTCGGCCAAAGAAGAAATTCTAAAAACTAGAAAGCCTATAGGCTGACGCCAAAGATTCCATAAAAAAACCATATTTTGGCTGTGCTTCAACTATCTCAACTGTACTTGAACTGTTAGATAATCATAGTCGATAATAACATCACAGCTCCCACCGCTATTGCAAAACCGTACATGAAACCTCTTCTTCATACGGCTCCTCTATGATCAGAAAAAAAAGGACTATTTCAGTATTATCCCCCTGGTTTATCAGTTGCAGGTGAATCCTGTGAAACATCTCTCTCGAGGCTAGTAACAACACTTGGAAATGAAAAATGAGCTTAGCGGCTGTACCGGGTCAGGACCATAAACACCACGAGCCGGTTAAGCAACAGAAGCTGTGGGCGAAAGCACACTCGTCATTCTCAGACCTGCGGTCGAGGTACATGCGAACAAGTTCCCATTCTCTATGTTTCATGGCCTATCAATGAAGGTCGGTATCAGGCTGGTTCGCTTGGCGGGTCGTCTCCTTATATACCTAAATCCTCGTTTCACTCATCTGTAAAGGTCTACCCTTTGAAAGGTAGGTTGAGTTCCCCTGTATGTAGCCAGCCACACTCTACTCGCAGGTAAAATATTGGCGTAGACAACAGAGAATGTGCTAGGTAGGAAACCGAAGGAACTCTTACTATACGAGAATTTGCAATTCAATATGACAACCGATCAGAAGGGATTGGACGATCCCAATGTGTTGCCCTCCTTCGCAATACCGGAACTATCTGACCGAGCTCCATCAGCACAGAAAGCGGAAGGGATAGCAGATACGGTTAGACTGGATCCGGAAAGGGATTTCATCCAGTCCTTGCCTATTGTTGGGCTGGTTGTTTTGTCACGGTCCGATTAGTAGAAGGTGAGTAAGTAAGACGAGGCCCCCGAAGCGTAATGTAGAGCTATACTGCTCTTGTTTTTCCTTCCGCCCTGCTTAGCAGAACTTTGTCTAGAACCCACTTTAGCTAGCTTTCAAGGATACCATTACAGATGAGTGAAGCGAGTATACCGTTTCCGGAGCTCCCGAGGTAGCGCGGTAGCGGAAGCCCTTTCTAGTTCAAGCAGTTCCAATTCATATTCTGCTTCACCGCTTACACCACACTCTATTGGTTCGCCTTGTGGTGCCTTTCGATCAAGGTCTACTTTGGTTGATCCACTTTCTTCTACAGCGCGTTATCCGCATCGAAGTTAGCCAGGTTCCTACCGCTTCTTGATATTATGGATATTGCAATCCCTGAACGCCAGTGCTTCTACAACCAACGGATACTATTTAACATAAATAACAAGTAGAAATGGACAAACGAGTGTGGCTACACAGAGTGAGGAAAAAAACATGGTGGTACCAGCATTGCGTATCACTCACTATGCTTTATGTAATATGGCTTAAGCAATGGTAAAATGGGAGTCCTGAGCAAAGCACATCTGATCGATATGAATGAAAGATACATCCGTCTTTTCTTCTCCTTTGAAGGTTAGGTATCCGCTCGGTAGTTCAGCGCCGCATAAATACTGACTTTAAAAGGGGCGACTCCTGCTTGTGCTTAAGTTGTTTCAAGCTTGTAAAGACTCGCGATTGGAAGATTGACCTGGTTTTCTTTCAGCTGAAACTCTACCTAATGGTTCAGATTCCCCGGGTCCATGGGTCCATGGCCGCTTAGCTTAGACAGCCTTGTTAGAGACATGAATGTGGGGTTCGGTTTCCAATTGATTTGTATTCACCGGGACCTCCCCTTATTGGATTTTCTCCACTTTTCTAGTTGCTGTGGAAAGAATGTTGAGAAAATGAGTTTAAGGGATGGTTTTCTGTTTACTTTTTTTCAGCCTACGTCGTCTCTCTTCCAGAACCTCACAATCATCAGTGTTTGAAGTTTCATGATGAATATTGGTTTCACATTTTATTGCTTACGTGAGGAAATATCAATTTGGAACTCGAATTTGTATTTGAGTTATGATGAGGAGTGAGGTAGATTCGCATTGTTGAACAAAGCGAAGAAAAAGGATGCTGCTATGGCTTGCTTGTGGCTCTTTCTTCTATTGGCTAGTCTCAGGCATGATAGTTTCAATTTCTTTTGGAAAGCAAGTGCGGCTCAGTCATAAGTGTTAGTAATAGCATGAAGTAAGTTGTCGGTAGCCGGCATTAGGTAAAAGGAAAAGCTTCTCAAAAGCATCCAGAAATATCATAGAATGGTGATCGAGATCACCTTCACGGGAATCATCCTTTGCAAATTGGGGGAAGGGAACCAATCAAGTCACCAAGAAGTTCCCGAAACTTGGTTTAGTATTAAGGTTCTTCTCTTCCAGCGTTTAGTATTCAAGTTCTTCTCTTCCAGCCCCCCGGCCCCTCTTTGATAAGGAAAGTTTTCATTTCTCAAATCAAAAATGACAAATATGGTTCGATGGCTCTTCTCTACTAACCACAAGGATATTGGGACTCTCTATTTCATCTTCGGTGCCATTGCAGGAGTGATGGGCACATGCTTCTCCGTACTGATTCGTATGGAATTAGCCCGACCCGGCGATCAAATTCTTGGTGGGAATCATCAACTTTATAATGTTTTAATAACGGCTCATGCTTTTTTAATGATCTTTTTTATGGTTATGCCGGCGATGATAGGTGGATTTGGTAATTGGTTTGTTCCGATTCTGATAGGTGCACCTGACATGGCATTTCCACGATTAAATAATATATCATTCTGGTTGTTGCCACCAAGTCTCTTGCTCCTATTAAGCTCAGCCTTAGTAGAAGTGGGCAGCGGCACTGGGTGGACAGTCTATCCGCCCTTAAGTGGTATTACCAGCCATTCTGGAGGAGCAGTTGATTTAGCAATTTTTAGTCTTCATCTATCAGGTATTTCATCAATTTTAGGTTCTATCAATTTTATAACAACTATCTTCAACATGCGTGGACCTGGAATGACTATGCATAGATTACCACTTTTTGTGTGGTCCGTTCTAGTGACAGCATTCCTACTTTTATTATCACTTCCGGTACTGGCGGGGGCAATTACAATGTTATTAACCGATCGAAACTTTAATACAACCTTTTTTGATCCTGCAGGAGGGGGAGACCCAATATTATACCAGCATCTCTTTTGGTTCTTCGGTCATCCAGAGGTGTATATTCTCATTCTGCCTGGATTTGGTATTATTAGTCATATCGTATCGACCTTTTCAAGAAAACCGGTCTTCGGGTATCTAGGCATGGTTTATGCCATGATAAGTATAGGTGTTCTTGGATTTCTAGTTTGGGCTCATCATATGTTTACTGTGGGCTTAGACGTTGATACGCGTGCCTACTTCACCGCAGCTACCATGATCATAGCTGTGCCCACAGGAATCAAAATCTTTAGTTGGATCGCTACCATGTGGGGAGGTTCGATACAATACAAAACACCCATGTTATTTGCTGTAGGGTTCATCTTTTTGTTCACCATAGGAGGGCTCACTGGAATAGTTCTAGCAAACTCTGGGCTAGACATTGCTCTACATGATACTTATTATGTGGTTGCACATTTCCATTATGTACTTTCTATGGGAGCCGTTTTTGCTTTATTTGCTGGATTTTACTATTGGGTGGGTAAAATCTTTGGTCGGACATATCCTGAAACTTTAGGCCAAATCCATTTTTGGATCACTTTTTTCGGGGTTAATCTGACCTTCTTTCCCATGCATTTCTTAGGGCTTTCTGGTATGCCATGTCGCATTCCAGATTATCCAGATGCTTACGCCGGATTGAATGCTCTGAGCAGTTTCGGTTCTTATATATCTGTAGTTGGGATTCGTCGTTTCTTCGTAGTTTTCGCAATCACTTCAAGTAGTGGAAAGAACCAAAAATGTGCGGAAAGTCCTTGGGCTGTTGAACAGAATCCAACCACACTAGAATGGTTGGTACAAAGCCCTCCGGCCTTTCATACTTTTGGAGAACTTCCTGCGATAAAAGAGACAAAAAGCTAGGCGCATATGCGTCCTAACTATTGCCTCTTTCTGGCTCCATATTGAAAACTCGAATTGGTAGGTTTCTCGAAGTAGTTTTAGTAGATTTATCAGGAAATAGAGATGCCGAGGCCCCTACTTACCTACCGGGTAGGTGGGGGGAAGAAGAGTGGGAACGAGGGCTTCTTTCACTTGTTTGTTTTCCTACAACGGTATCTCCGAACTCAACGGCTCCCACGATTTGGAGCGATAGCGAATTCATACGAGGACTACGAAGCGAATAATTGCATTCCTTCCAGGAGGTCGAGCGCACACTTTCCTCAGTTTTGAATCAAGGGACAAAGATAGATCCTCGGTAACGGCAAAGGGGATAGCCTTGCGTTTGAACATTCATGTGCATATATTTTCATTAGATGTGCAATCGAAATCAGCAGGAGAGAAACTTTCATCCTATATTTCCACTGAAATGGAATTAGCGATACCTTTGCTTTTAGTTTGAATTCATGAATCCTGTTTCTAGTGACGAGTAACTACTACGGAAGGTATGGAAAACGGGAAAGGCAAAGCATAGGAAAGAAGAATATATTCAATAATGTCATCCTTGTTTCGGTACCGGATTCAACTTGTCGAGGCTTCTGCTCGTAATGTCACTCACTGGATCAAATCAAAGGGCTCGGTTTCTGCTCCTCGGCAAAGGCAAAGTCAATTCAATAGGAATCCAAATCCTAAAAGGCAAGACCCAAACCACAGGTCGATCAACAGTTCTTCTTTCACTTCCATCTCTTGATACCTGTTTTCTTGCTTTTCTTACCACTGCTATAGTGAACCGCATCTCTAAGCACCGGGAGTCGTGAACCGTGCACAAGGTCCTTCTTAAACTAGAAATAAGTGAAATAATTGTTCTATAATTGTTCTAGGTCACCTTGGCTTTTGTGTTCAATAGTTAGTAGGGGAAGTGCATGGCTTGGTATCTCTCTTCCCTGTAGAAAACCAATCACAAGTCCCTCCTTATTTTCACTCCAAAAGGCTGGAAAAAATAGCAAATCTCAGATAGCCTAACTTATTTTTTTTGCCCTGGAAAAGGCAGCTACTATCCCTGCTGGATTTCCAGAAAACGGAATGTACCTAGGGAACCCTATTGATCAGATCAGAGACTGAACCTAGTGATCTTTCTCCTGCTGGCAAAGCATCGATACCTGTCTCCTAATGAATTGATCTTCTCTTGGGCTCTGATTCATACAATCGGAAAGCCCTTGCGATGTGGGTCACCCTTTTCCTCTATACATCTGTTCAGCAAAGGGGGCTTGCTATTCTTTGCAATTGAAGGTTGGGCCTACATATCTCTTATTTGTGTGGATCAACCATCCAACAGTGCTCAGGTAGTTTGGCCTATAGTAGGGCAAGAAATATTGAATGGTGATGTAGGCGGGGGTTTCCGAGGAATCCAAATAACCTCTGGTTTTTTTCAGCTTTGGCGAGCATCTGGAATAACTAGTGAATTACAACTCTATTGTACTGCAATTGGTGCATTGATTTTTGCAGCGTTAATGCTTTTTGCTGGTTGGTTCCATTATCACAAAGCCGCTCCCAAATTGGCCTGGTTCCAAGATGTAGAATCCATGTTGAATCACCACTTAGCGGGATTATTAGGACTTGGGTCTCTTTCTTGGGCGGGGCACCAAATTCATGTATCTTTACCAATTAACCAATTTCTTGACGCTGGGGTGGATCCTAAAGAGATACCACTTCCTCATGAATTTATCTTGAATCGGGACCTTTTGGCTCAACTTTATCCTAGTTTTGCCGAAGGAGCAACCCCTTTTTTCACTTTAAATTGGTCCAAATACGCAGAATTTCTGACTTTTCGCGGAGGACTAGATCCAGTAACCGGTGGTCTCTGGCTGACCGATATTGCGCACCATCATTTAGCTATTGCTATTCTTTTCCTAATCGCAGGTCATATGTATAGGACCAATTGGGGTATTGGCCATGGACTTAAAGATATTTTGGAGGCTCACAAGGGCCCATTTACAGGACAAGGCCATAAGGGTCTTTATGAAATCTTAACAACGTCATGGCATGCTCAATTATCTCTTAACCTAGCTATGCTAGGCTCTACAACCATTGTTGTAGCTCATCATATGTATTCTATGCCTCCCTATCCATACCTAGCTACTGACTATGGTACACAACTTTCCTTGTTCACACACCACATGTGGAATTGGCGGATTTCTAATAGTCGGTGCTGCTGCACATGCAGCAATTTTTATGGTAAGAAGACTATAATCCAACTACTCGATACAACGATCTATTAGATCGCGTCCTTAGACACCGCGATGCAATCATATCCCACCTTAACTGGGTATGTATATTTCTAGGTTTTCACAGTTTTGGCTTGTACATTCATAATGATACCATGAGTGCTTTAGGCCGTCCACAAGATATGTTTTCGGATACTGCCATACAATTACAACCTATCTTTGCTCAATGGGTACAAAATATCCATGCTACTGCGCCTGGCGTAACAGCTCCTGGTGCAACAACAAGTACTAGCTTAACGTGGGGAGGCGGCGAGTTAGTAGCAGTAGGTGGCAAAGTGGCTTTGTTACCTATTCCATTAGGAACCGCAGATTTTTTAGTCCATCACATTCATGCATTTACCATACATGTGACTGTATTAATACTTTTGAAAGGTGTTTTATTTGCTCGGAGTTCCCGTTTGATACCCGATAAAGCAAATCTAGGTTTTCGCTTTCCTTGCGATGGGCCTGGCCGAGGGGGAACATGTCAAGTATCCGCCTGGGATCATGTTTTCTTAGGTTTATTCTGGATGTACAATGCAATTTCGGTAGTCATTTTCCATTTTCAGTTGGAAAATGCAGTCGATGTTTGGGGTACTATAAGTAATCAAGGGGTGGTAACTCATATTACAGGGGGAAACTTTGCATAGAATTAAATTACGATTAATGGGTGGCTTCGAGATTACTTGTGGGCACAGGCATCACAAGTCATTCAATCTTATGGTTCTTCATTATTTGCATATGGTCTTTTTTTTCTTAGGTGCTCATTTTGTCTGGGCCTTTAGTTCAATGTTTTTATTCATCGGCCGTGGTTATTGGCAAGAACTCATTCAATCTATCATTTGGGCTCATAACAAATTAATAGTTGCTCCTGCTACTTAGCCTAGAGCCTCGAGCATTATACAAGGACGCGTTGTAGGAGTAACCCATTACCTTTTGGGTGGGAATTGCCACGACATGGGCATTCTTCTTAGCAAGAATTATTGCAGTAGGATAGTGGCTAGGAGGATTTGAAAGGCATTATGGAATTAAGATTTCCCAGGTTTAGCCAAGGCTTAGCTCAGGACCCCACTACTCGTCGTATTTGGTTTGGTATTGCTACCGCACATGATTTTGAAAGTCATGATGATATTACTGAGGAACGTCTTTATCAGAACATTTTTGCTTCTCACTTTGGGCAGTTAGCAATAATCTTTCTAGGGACGTCCGGAAATCTGTTTCATGTAGCTTGGCAAGGCTGGATATAGGATCCTTTACACGTAAGACCTATTGCTCATGCCATCTGGGATCCTCATTTTGGTCAACCCACCGTGGAAGCCTTTACTCGATGAGTTGGTTGCCTGCCATAATCTTGTTGTCTTCTTCTTTCCCTAACCTTATCTTAGCCTTAGGCGCCTCTCGGAAACTTCATAATCTGAATCACTTTCCTCCCCGGGTAGTAACCATAACTTTAACTAGGAACTACCCAGTATAACATCATTGCTTTCCAATTTTAGTAGCTTGAAGGTTTCTTGAAATGTGTGCCCTTTAATAAGTAGTATCTGCAGTGTAAGCTCCAGTAGTTAATTGACCTCCTCCAGCCACTTTGACAGTAAACAAATGTTTCTGACTCTCATATCAGTGAAGCCCACACCACCATAATCTTTAGGGGTGCATAGGTGTTCCCATCTGACAATGTGAAATTTCTTCTTCTTACTCCCAGTAGAAGTGATTTCTTATTTTATCAACTTTTTCTGTATTTTGACAGGCAAAGTGTAGCAACCCAGAAGGTACATAGGGACATTTGATAAACATGCATTGATCAATATATCTCTTCCTCCATAAGAGAAATGTCTGCATTGCCAAGAGTCCAACTTCTTTTCTACCTTTTAATGAAAACAAATCATTAGAAGAGATCTTGTCTTTGCTGATTGGTAATCCCAGATATTATATTTTATTGGAAATTTGCCTATCTCACAGTTATATCAGCTACCCTCTGCTCCTCCTCTACACTCAACCCTACTGTGAAAATATCACTCTTCAAGTAATTGACTTTCATGCCAGACATTTCCTCTAAACAGTAGAGAAGGAATTAGAATCCAGTAATAGACTCCATGTCATTATGCAAAAAAAAGCAAAGTATCAGAAGCATATTGCAAATGACTAATCCCCCCTGGTATCAGATGTGGTACCAAACCTCTAATCACACATGCTTCCTTAGCTCTATCCAGAATTGCAGATAGTGCATCACCTACTAGGTGAAAAAGCAAAGGAGAAAGAGGATCTCCTTGCCTCAAACCTCTGAAAGTAGAGAAATATTCTCGCCAATCTCCATTCATATTCACACACACTTTGCCTCCTTCCACTGCTTGTCTAATCCAATCTATCCACCTGTCAGGGAAGTTTTTCCTATGCATTACCTCTGCCAAGAAAGGCCACTGAACTCTATCGTAAGCTTTTTCAAAGTCCAACTAAAGCAAAATTCCTTCAGAGTGAGAGGTTTTTAACTCATGCAAAACTTCATGAAGAATTACACATCCATCCAAAATGTACCTCCCAGGAATAAATCCAGTCTGAAGAGAGCTGATTACTTGTCGAGCCAGAGGAGTAAATCTAAGTGTCAGAGCTTTGGTAATAGCTTTAAACATAACATTTAGAACACATATGGGTCTATACTGTAGGATACTATTAGCATCCTTAATCTTTGGCAGTAGAGAAATGACACCATAGTTTAGTCTGGACAAGTTCAACCTGCCATGATACAGCTCCTGAAGCATTTATATTAGTATATCTCTCAACTGGGGCCAAAAGGCTCTAAAAAGCTAACAGAGAAGCCATCTAGACCTGGAGCAGTATTTGGTTTCATGCTTTTCACCACCTTGTCTATCTCTTCACTCATGAAGTTAATACAAGTGAGGACTGATTTCTGTCATTCATATAATTCAGAAGAGGAAGGCCGGTTGAGTGCTTTCCACGTAAGACTATTGAGTTTCTAGCTGATTGCCCATATTTTCCAGGATAGGATTTGTCCACTTGATTGAATTCATGTCATTGAAGCAATGAACTTGCTAGCCGGCGTGCCAAAAAGGTTGCTGACTTTGGGTACACAGAGTAGTGGCGAGAAAAGGGCTTGCGCCTCAGCCGTTTCGCTTGATTCGGACCTTGTGGTTGTAGTCACAGGGTACAAAGATAACCCCACAACCATTTGTTGTATTCTTTAAGTCAATCGCTCGTAGTATGTGCTAGAATGAGATGAGATCCAGCTCAAAGGTGAAGACCTCATTCTTTGAACCCTCCCGGGCAGTTCCTGTTCTAGCTTCTCTATCTCTAGCAAGTGATACGAACAACACAACATCTTCTCCGGTCGTAGGTCGGTAGGGCTTGCCCTGGCTAAGAAATGGAATAAAAAATTCCCAGTTTCTTGACTGTTTCTAAGATTATTTACCTTTATTTACATGAAGATGCACGGTCTCTTACACTTTTCCTAGCTTAAGTTGGCGGATTGGTAAACAAACGGCTCTGCATCTCCGTTCGCTTCGGCACCACTCCCTTGCTTCTTATCGAGGTCGGTGCCAACAAACAAGTCCCATTCGAGCAATGGAATCTACATAAGAATGTAATCACTGTTAAGTATTCCACTCACTGATGCCCAGGAAAATGGGCCTCTGAAGAAAGCAAAGACGTGGCCCAGACCGAAAAAGGAACTTGATCACCGAGAAGATTTCTTTTCTTTGCTGATTCCTCTCAATGAAATTTGCCATGTTGCACTAAGTTACTTACGGATGTATGCATGCAGTCCGGGAACACTTTGGGGTGAACACCCATCCGAACAAGTAGGGTCAATAGTTCAGCATTTAGGCCGTAACATTTAGCAAAAAATGAATCTGAAACCCAACAAGTGCTCTCCGAACCAAGCTAGATAGTCTCCTATCACTAGGCTCACCAACCAACCTGGACTTTGATTCTTTCTTATTATTCTAACGGGATATAAAAACCATAAGGATTGTTTCTAGCCGAGAGTTCCCATATGACATAAGCGCTCTTGGGTGGGGTGGGCCCTCATTCGCCAGGTCTTTGAGTGCCCGTCGTACCACGTGGTTGGTACACTAGGCTGATAGATACTTTACTTTAAGGATCTGGCACCTTCGCTAGACGGAGAGTAAGCGACTTCTATTAGCACCGGACCGTCGAGTCGAATTTCTCGTGTCATGTGCAATGTCCATCAATGGTGCTTCATTAATGTCCATAGATTTAGACTCCTTCCCCCTTCCCTTATACGCAAAAGATCGAGAGGGGCCCGAACCCAAACCGAGAACGTAAACAGAATTCGACTCACTCTCGTATGGCTCGCCCTCGAGCCCTGGGCGAGTCGGCCGGGTCTTTCCCTCTTGTTCTGTTTCCGCCACGATAAAGACGCACGGAAGAACTATGGTATGCCCAGCGCGTGGAGGATCCGTTGAGAGTGTCCCTTGTCTCGGTAGGGAACAGTACCTATTGTCTTGCAAAAAAACGTCAGTGCTACGGTCCCCTATTGTTTGATCCAATATTGACCGGTGCGGATCACGTTCTACTACCTCCGGTCCGTGGTTCGACCTCCCGTAGTGGTCCTTGCTTTTCTTTTTGAAAGCTCCGCAGGGCCATTTTGCGTACTTGCTCAGCGTGCCCCCCTTTCGTCGAGTGCCCCGCCCGGTTCACAGGGCTATTGGCCTACCAAGCAAGCACTTGCCCACTGCTCCTGCCGCCTGCCAAGTGGGCTCCGCGCTCGTTATCCTGACTGTTCTCTCTGCTGGGCCCTTTCCTATTGCTCTAACCATAAGCTATGGCAATTCCAGCTCGGACCCACTCTGGCCCACCCAGCAGGGCCTGAGTGAGCTCAGTGGTCAGCCCCTGACGTTAGGGGTCTTTCGCTTTTGCCAGATCTATAGAGATATTACGAGTCCTCCGTCCCAGATTCCCTCGCCGCGGCCATCTGGTTCACCGGTACTACCAAAAAGTCTCATGCTTACGTTACTGTGACTGATATATAAGTTATGATCTCGGACTACAAAGACCCAGTCGTGCTTCTGGTTTCCATTCTCATCATCATATTGAAGGAAACTCCTCGTGCTCTGCCATAAGAACTTGGAGTCCGTATCATGGTGAAGGTAAGGTAACGCTGTGATTCTTGCTCAAAAAACTGACCGAACACGTTCGAGTTATTGGCTCGTCCGACCCGGCAGCATTCATGAGTCGCTCGTTCAACTGTCCCTCGGAGACACGGTCGAGAAGTGCCATGCATGGTCGCCCCCCCCGTCCTTTCTTTCTCTCGGTCCCACCAGGGTGGGCCCCTCTGGGGTAATAAAGAAATGGATAAAAAAAGGGGACTTCTGCTACGGGCTATGCCACCCATTACTTATGAGGGAAGTCGCATCCGTCCCATCGCAAGCACCTACAATGTCATGATCACATTGGTTTACCCTTTTTTGGTAGTTCAACGGACGGTCGCCCCTCCAACAAGAAAAGGTAGAAATATGGAAACTTCTCTGCCATTGAGATCAGAGGATTTATAGAGGAAATCGGGTTTTAAATTTCCAGAAACCACACGATTATATAGCCAAAGGGAATACGCCGCGCCTAAAATCATCCCAAGCGCAGCTAATGTGGCTACTAAGCTATTTCTTTCTTTTAAATTTCCAGAAACCACACGATTATGTAGCCAAAGGGAATACGCCGCGCCTAAAATCATCCCAAGCGCAGCTAATGTGGCTACTAAGCTATTTCTTTGGAAAGCTCCTACTAAGATTAGAAATTCCCCGATAAAGCTGCTAGTGCCGGGTAAACTCATATTGGCTAAAGTGAAAAAGAAGAAAATGGTAGAGAAATTCGGCATGGTGCTCACTAAACCTCCATAATATCTAACAAGTCGAGTCTTATGTCGGTCATATAGAACACCAACACATAGAAAAAGGGCTGAAGAAACCAGTCCATGACTTAACATAAGTAAAATGCTACCTCCAATTCCCTGTATGTTCGATAGAGCCTAATATTCCCCCAGAGTACGCCGCTTACCCCCCGAACCGTACAAGATAGTTACCACCTATCATACGGCTTTCTAACTCCACTTCTTTTTCTGGTCGTTCCGCTCTGTCGGATCGATGGTAGTCTCAGAGATCTGGTAACCTCCGACATTTTTGACAACACGCTTCCTGCTTCCGTTTTGAGTTGCGCATCTTTCTCCCCGGGGCATACTATAGTATCACATCGTAGACCCCCACCCCAACTCTATCTTCCTTATCAGTGAACCGGAACATAGTGCATAGGTACTCTTCGATGCTGCGAGGACGAGACGAGGTGACATACTACGATCACGCACTGAAGTTCTGCCCTTCAGCTCGGCATATGGAACCTCTCAGCTGCTCCCTCAGGATAGGTAGGCCCACCCCCCTTTCCTGAGAGGCGGCCGGGCTGTGTTTCCCCTGCGGCCACCCAATGGCGGCAGAAAACAAAAAAGGGTGGGCTCCGCGCGGTTCGCGTTTTATTGTAAAAAGAGAGCTCTTCATTCTCTTATAGAAGCCCGCGCCCACGCGGGTAAAGCCCAGCGAAGCTGCAGGGAGCACTGAGCAATGGGGGGATGAGGGCGACTCCGCCCACGGGTTGGACCACACCACAGGCAAAAGTCCTTCCACGGCAAGAGAAGGGTGACCGGAACAAGAAAAGGGAGCTAGTCGTTGGAGGGAAGACAAGGCTCGTTCCGTGCGACTCCACAGAAGAGTACGCGCGCTAGAAAAGGCAGCCAGCTTAAAAACGCTAGCTAGCTACTTTTGTAGCCTTATTTAGTTTGGTTGCCTTCGCTTGCTCTCCGGCGTGTTACGGCAACACCCCCTGCTTGCTTCTTTCTGTTCGACGCGGAGCTCGCAGCCTCCCCACCCTTGCTTAGCGTTCCACTTGTGATCCTGGAGGATTTGGAGAAATGCGCCCGACCATGAAGAATGGATTTTGTATTTTCTTTCATGTGAACGGCCCTATCTTGTAAAGAATGGTTTTTCGTGCTATAGACCACGTTGAGAAAGACCAACCAACAACACAAATAAAGACCGTTCCATTTGGGTACCTCGAAAGGGAGGTGCTCCTTATGATGCTACGGACGGCTGTCCGAAGTGCATGCAATGACGGGCTCGGATAGGATAGGATTGTGCGCGCCGGGCCCTTCGGGTGTCCATATTTTGGCCGACCTTAGCGTATATACTATGTTATGCGGCCGTAATATTTTGATACCTTCCACCGCTGTTACGCCAGAAATCCAAGGTTCCACACGAGCTCCTGTTCTGCGGCGTGGTGGCAGGACCGCTAGGGGATTGGCTCCGGGTGTAGGTAGGGTCAAATCCGCAGGGGTCATGCAAATACATAGGCCCCTTCCCTTCTGCCGAGTTGTTTAGAAGGCACTTTTTGTTCTACGGTCCCTCGGAGCGAAGGGTTAGGCAGGTAATACGGGCCCTCTGACTTCCAGCTATGTGTTGTGTGCGACTCCCGTGAAGCGAATGAAGGGAAGCTCTTCGAGCTTTCTCCGCCAGTGGCTTATGTAGTGGTCGGCATTCCTACGTGCTCTGGCTGATCCCCACTCGAGATTATATGAGGGGTCTTGGAAACTGTCGTGACGCTTTGGTGATGAAGTGGGTGACTATGGGGGTGGAGGGAGGTGGGGAGTGTGGGGAGTAGGGGGATGGGGGAGGTGGGAGGGAGGGCAGGCAGGTCGGGACGACGGCAGAGGAGGGGACGGAGGGTGAGGGGAAGGGGAATGGGGGTGGAGCGGAGAGGGGAGGGGGGCGGGGTGGGGGGAGGGGGGCCGGGGGCTTGTGATGGGCTAAGTTGGGACACCCCTGCAGGGATTTGAACTTTCGAAAGTCGATGCCCGCGGTTATGGGCAGATGGGAATTTGTTAATGTCCGGTTGTAGATAAAACCTGAAGTTACTTAATTAAAATAATCAACCGCGTGTGTAACCGTGATGGTCTCTTCTCGGCGGAGTCCGGGAAGTGAACACGATGTTGGAGTAATCTTGACGTAGGTTGTTCTAGGATCACTTCTTGATCATAGTTTGTATCGTGTCGTGCCTTTCTTCTCTGCTCTCTTGCATGTTAGCCACATATATGCTAGTCGCTTGCTGCAGCTCCACATATACTACCGCCTTTACCTATAAGCTTAAATAGTCTTGATCGCGAGGGTGTGAATTGCAATAAGTAACCCAATACAAAGTATGACTATATAACTGAAAATCCGAAAGAGAGAGAGCGAATGAAGGGAAGCTCTTCGAGCTTTCTCCGCCAGACGTGGCTTATGTAGTGGTCGGCATTCCTACGTGCTCCGACTGATCCCCACTGGAGATTATATGAGGGGTCTTGGAAACTGTCGTGACGCTTTGGTGACGAAGGTCACCGGGGTGACTATGGAAGGATTCCGTGGTAGTCTCTGACTCCCTCCAACTCAATCAATATCAAGAACATGTCGTGAGCATGGGGGTTTGGCCGACTACTAAACTATTGGCTAGGGCTTTTCTAGTTATAGCTTCTATAGTGAGTGGCCCTTCCGCTTTGATCTAGTTTTAGTTTGTATTGTACTAAATTGAACACATATCAAAGAAAGGCGATCAATCAATAAGTAGTTGCCCTTCTCCGGCCTGGGAAAAGCAGCGAACTCGTTAAACAAGGGGCTTTTTTATTCATGGTCGCTACTGTTGTATTGTATATTGTCGGGGGAAGCTACTGCTTCTACGACAGCTCCGCTTCCTCGTCTTGCTTCTACTTTGCTTGTTTGCGCGAAGGCTTAGAGTCCTTTTCGCTAGGTCCAAATTCGTCAAAGCGAAAGATCTGATCCAACGGAAATCCCGCATATTGAGCGCAGCTGATATGTGGCTACTAGGCGCGATCATCCCGCATGCCATAAAAAAATACTTCTTTTTTTTATGGCCCGTCATATAAAGATAGAATAGATATGGATAGAGAGACATTCTATTGATTCGCGAAATGGCTCGTCGATCCAAATGAATCATTCTTCTGGTCTCTCTCTGCCCCCCCGCCCCAAAACTGACCCACGACACAGCGCCCATTCGTTTCGCGCGCGGGAAGGCAACGAAGTTCAGTTCAAAAGACCGCAGCGGAGTGGAGCAGCCGCGACACGAAGTTCCTTACCTTAGCTGGATCTCGCTGGTGCCACCTAAACGGTAGGTATAGGCGGCGGATGTCTGACGTTTGGAGTTGTCGTTCGTGCACCTGTCCCCAATAGAAGAATGAGTGATCCCTTCCCCTGCGGATCATGGCCTTACCACTAGGTCCCCGATGGCCAGCGGGGGATTCGGTATAGCAGCTCACGTTCGTTTGCGCTTCGCGTTCCCGCTGGACTGGACACGTGTTAGCTGTAGGAAGTATGGTTACGAAAGTGACTTCGGTTCGCCAGTTCAGGCTCAACTCCTCGCTTTACGTTAGCGGACTTACAGGTCGGGCCGGGGCTCCACGCTCTTTCTTTCTGTGTGGGACGATGCCGGGGAATGTGTCGAGGCGGCGAACAACAACAAGACAACTAACTACATTTGCTTTTTCCCTCCATGAGATGAGCCAGTGCATTGGACCGATGGATAATAGAACTGAGCTGGCCAAACGCTTGGGCGCTCTACATACGATGTAGAAAAAATCAGATACATATCGATTTCTTTCTGATGGATCCAGAATAGATAGATATCTTGTATCATCAATAGATAGAAAGAGGTCAACCCTTATTATTGATAGAAAACCTTTCGATCTATCAGAACAGATCAGGCCATCTATCAATCGATTTGAATCATCTCGCTTTTCGTTCATTTCAGCCACGCCATAATAGCCGCCACAATAAGAAAGAAGCAAGCGAAACAGCTAGAAGCGCTCGCTTCGCCGCGCCCAACAATTCTTATTCACGGGAAAGCCAACCGAAAGATTCGATTCGGCCTTCGTAGAGCGGTGCTGCTGCTGTCTGCGTAGGGCCGTCCCCTCCCGTCCCGGGGCGCTAAGGGTTTTGGTTTTAGGAACAGACGGCGGTGTTTTGCTGACGCCTCGAATCGACGGCTTTTGTTGCGACATGCTAAAGTTTCTCCCCTATTGCTAGTAGGTTGATGGCCGCACGCCCGGCACACATGTTTTGGCCTCGCTTGTGTGTCCATAACTCAAAATAGGTGACCTAACGGCCGCCCGACTAAACATACCAATAGTCACCAAATTCATATGGGCTACTGAGGAGTAGGCAATGATCTTCTTAAGATCGATCTGTCTTAAGTGGTCAAGGAAGTATATATTATAGCAATCGCGCTTAGAGTATAAATGAAAGGAGTGAAACAAAGTGTCGCTTCGGGAAACATGGGTATTGAAAATCTTAAAAACCCGTAGGTTCCCAATTTTAAAAGAATTCTAGCCAAGATGACGGATCCAGCCGTAGGTGCCTCTACATGGGCTTCAGGTAACCAAATATGAACTAGTACCATAGGCACTTTGACGGTAGAAGAGGCAAAAAAAAGAAATCCATAGAAGGATTTGGCGCTGCTCACTAAATTCAGTGGTTAATAAAATTTGTAAATCGGTGGTTCCTGTTTGGAGAAGAATCAACAGAATAGCTAATAGCATAAAAACGATCCCAGTAAAGTATATAGGAAAACTGATATGCTGCCTTGATCTTTCTTTGTCTCGAACCCCATACCCTATAATGATGGTAGAGTCAGGGTGGCCCAAAGCAGAATTGACCGTGTAGTTGGTCGAAGGCTCCAGTGGGTAGCCTCCCTTCTCAGGGAACCGTACGTGAGACTTCCGCATCATACGGCTCCGTCCCGAGCTTCCGTCGTTCGGCCCTTGTCATTAGACCACTATGCTTGTCTTTTCCGCCTTGACTCTCGAATCTTTTGCTTCTCGGGTGGTGGCGAACAATGCTGCTTGCGTAGCGGGAGATGCCCGCCCGTCGTTTAGGCCTGCTTCCTGCCCGAAAGAAGGCTAGCCGGACTAGTGGTAGGGGACCCGCGTCAAAAACCCTACCCTATTCTCGAACCCCTGCCGAGCTCTACCCTGCCCGCATTTATTTGGAAGGGCAAAGAAATGTCTCCACCTGCTGCCAACAGTCTTTCTTCGGAATTCTACTGAACGGGTCGATCCTCCCCTCCGTTTGTTTTAGCAACTTATCCTAAGGTCTCTTCGCCAAGAACTCTCCGGCAACGACAGAGGAACTAACCTGCCTGCAGTGGCGGGGCGGCTTTTTTTTTAAATAAGACCTGGACGGATTATCCCTACCCTCGGTAGCTTACGAGTTTACGTCCATCCCTGGTCGGGTACAGTTTCCTTTATTTTTATCCCTTGTAGCCGTTACCCGAATTCGCGCAGTGTGTCCACACCCCCCCTGACTTGACGAGGAATTCATTCTCGCGAACAAACACACCCCCTACACACACCTAGGAGCACCCCTTCCTGCATATCCATACAAGACCTGAGTAGGCGGGTCGAGGTCCTACGAGGTACCACTACTCGAGTACCTCCCACCAAAAAAGATGTGTGGGTTGGTGGTTCGACAGAAATGCTATGCTTACGCACAAGACTAACCCTCTTTTCCCGAAAGCTTCGCGGGGACCTTTACTCTTTACGACGACGGGGGACCGCCCGTAGGGGGTTTTACTGAACAAGGCCTGCAGAGGAAAAAGCTTGATCCAGCGAAATAGAAGATGTCCAGCTCGCACAACATAGGGATTGGCACGCTTTCGGAAGAACAATAGATAGTAGAGGATCCAGCATGCAAGGACACGGCGGATCATTAAGAAATTCACGATTAGAAATGCTGTAATATACTCTTTCCAACTTCTCATACCAGACCAACCCACTGAAATGCAAATAGGGATCAGAAATGTGGTCAATATCACGAAGAATAATGAAAGACCATCTATACCCATATACAAATGGATGTTTTCATAAGGAAGCCATTGAAGGCTTTCCACAAATTGAGATTTGGCCGTAGAAGGATCGAATTGTATCCGAGGAACAGGGGGATACAAAAAAGTAATAAGAGAAACGCACAGACCAATCAATCGTATCGGTCTTATTGAAGAATTTGGAATGAAAAGAGGAGTAATGCTTCCTAGCACGGGACAGAGAATAGGACCACTTAGATCGAAATAGCATTCACAGAAATGTTCTAACATAGAGTAGAATTGAACATTGAAAAGATTAGTTGACAACAGTCAATCAAAAGATGGGGCGCCAAATTACTAAACAATAGGGGTCTTTCTGTGCAAGTCAGCTGAACACCGTAATTGATGAGTGAGTAGGTGGGTTAGGTGCACCCCTCGCCCAGTGGGAAGTCATGAGGCTAGCCCCCCCCCCTGAATGAAGAAGTAGTGGGGCCCCCTGCCCGCCCACGTATGCGCCTTTATTTAGATTATAACTAAATATTATACTGAACTTTATCCGGGAATCTTTCTAAAGAATCCATCTGGCAAAACGCAATTTGTCGATTTCAATCTAAGGTGCACCTTGCCTTTTTCAGGTAGCTTTGTTACGCCTATTCAGCTAGGTGGGGCATTGGTCATAGCCGAAGTCGAAGGGAAAAAATAAGGTAATGAGATGATGGTGCCATCAAGAAGTTTTCGACGAACGTAGTAGCGGCCAAAAATGAAACTCTTGCATGAAAGACCGGATTTGACGCAAGATGAATGGCGTTGGGGTTTTTCAAATGAAACCCGCGATCAGAAAGTCACCAACGGAGCCATACAATCTATCTAGTAGTGTGCCATGGCACGGTACTCCGCTTCGGCAGTGGAAGGAGCAACTGTCTATTGCTTTTATCTCATCCAAGATAGTGTCTCGTCTCCCCATAAAATAGATAAGCCTGTAGTTGAGCACCTATTTGAAGGCCCAATCGGCATCAGTAGTTGCACGCAACTATAAAGAAGACGATGACGGAAAAAAGGACGGCTCGAGAAAAGGTACCTCGAGTATATCTAAGAATCCGATGAACTGCTGCAAAGTGAACTGACCGGGGGGCAGCCATGAAAGGCTGAATTTCTTAGGAAAAGCCATCTGGGCAAGAGATCGTCAGATAAACCAAACTGCCGACCTATTGTCTGTACTGCGTCGGATCAGATAATGGTGAGCCATCAGTCGGACGGAGTTTAACGTAAAGCTCCAAGGGAGTGTCAACAGTCTTCCCATCATTGAGTTGAGCTCGAGTGGTCAAGTCATGACGTTATTTGATCTGAGATACCAAATATCCACGAGGAGAATGTGCGACCTCCAAGCCAAGAAAAGGCTTAGGGCGCGTCAGCACCTTCATAGCAAATAATTGATGAAGGCGACACTTGATCAGCGATATGGTAATGGAGTAATCACTAGTCAGTTTGATATCATCAACATACAACAACAGAATAGCACGTCCTCGAGGATAAACTGATACGAACATGGCCGAATCATGATCACTCCGAGCAAACCCTGCCTGGATAACATAACCACTGTGCTGAACTTCAAAAACCGACGCTATCGGGGCTTTTTGAGACCATAGATCGCTTTGCGTAAAGGACAGACAAGAGAAGAAGTCAGAAGGGCAGGTTCTCTTTCATCCGTCTTTTCTAGGTGCGCATCTCCATCTACTAAAAGTAGGGGTGGTTGCCATAGATAGATTGGGTCATTCGTAACCTGAGCAATAACCGATGCTACTACATCAATAACGGAAATAACTGATGCTACAGCAGAAACTACAGCTATACGTGGCGGCCCCACACGCAGCTTTGTTTAACAAGCATCACCCTTCCTTTCTTTTCAAATGCTTCCTCAGTCAATCAGTAGCTTATTCGATTCCTATTCTTATTAAACATCTGATATAGATGGTGGGAACAATGAAGCAGATTCTTCATCTGTAGGTTGCAATCCGTATGATTTCTTTTCTCGATCTCCTGCTTGTGTTTCACCTTGCACCTAAGCATCACGTTCCTAGGGACAGAGACATCTGCGCTCTATGGCAATCATAGTACTACCAGCATGGTTACATCGTTCTGCGGGCAAGCTTCAACTTCAAAGTCACCTGATTTGGCACCAGCCAAAGGAGTAGGAACAGCAGCTGGGGAAGCACCATTACCATCCATGGGATGCTTTATGAACAGCCCCCTCTGTTCAATACCGATACCTGTCGGATTCCATAGCTGATGAATCTCTTTCTTTTTCCACTCTTTCCCCGTCACGCAAGACGCTTTTCTGGCACAAACCTAGTAGTTATTTGTCCTGCTGATCTTGGGTGAACTGATGACACTGATGCTCCAAGACCAAGAGTTTTCACAGCCAAAGCTATTGAAGTTGCTCCCTCCCATGAATCACAGCTTTCTGGACGCACTACTTGAACACCATGGAGCAAGATAGAGAAAAAACTCCTATCCAAGTTGATCGAGCTAAACCCACCCACCGCCGGGCAGGTGCATCAGCCTCTTCTTTCTATTTTCCGACAGGGCTACCCGCACTAGCCTCTGACCTCTACTCCAAAACCTGAACTTCACAGATCCGAAGCCTAAAACTTCACTAATTCCATCACTTCACAGAGCAGGTCTTGTTTTCAAACTTGCTTTCGGGTTAAGTGCAGAAAATCAATTCAATATTCCTGTCATTGAGGATCTATTAGATGAGCTACATGGTGCACAACTGTTTTCCAAACTTGATTTGAGATCAGGTTATCATCAGATAAGAATGAGAAGAGAAGACATTCATAAATTTTAGGACATATTTTTGTCATTATGAATACTTAGTGATGTCATTTGGACTCACTAATGCACCTGCTACCTTCCAATCTTCAATGAATCATGTTTTTGCTCCGGAAATACCTTTTGGTATTCTTTGATGATATTCTGATATATAGCAAGACCAAACAAGCTCATCTCAAGCATCTAAAGTTAGAAGGTCATAAAAACTATATGCTAAGATTAGCAAATGCAGTTTTCCTGTCCCTCAAGTGGAGTATTTAGGGCATGTTATCTAAGGATAGGGTCTATCTACAGACCCCCACAAAATAGTTGCCATCAAAGAATGGCCAGCACCTAAGACTATCACTCAGTTGAGGAGTTTTCTTGGTATGGCTGCAGAAAACGAAGATTTATCAAGAATTATGGGATCAATTCTAGGCCACTTCATGATTGTCTAAAAAAAGATTCATTCCAGTGGTCAGATGCTCAAATTGAGGCCTTCACAACATTGAAGAATTGTCTGGTCACTGCCATTACCTACTTCTGCTTGGACTGACATCTCCCTGGATTTCTTTGAGGGTCTTACCAAATCATTGGGCAAAGAAGTCATATTGTTGGTGGTGGACAGGTTCACTAAATATTCTCATTTCATTCCCCTTGCTCACCCTTATACAGTACAATCAGTCTCTCATGCTTTCATGGATAATGTTTTTAAGTGGAATGGATTGCCAAAGTCAATAGTCTCTGATAGAAACCGGATATTCACAAGTAACATGTGGCAGGCCTTCTTCAAAGCACTGCAAGTGAAATTGAGGTTTAGCTCTGCCTATCACCCACAATCAGATGGCCAGACAGAACTTGTGAATCAGTGTGTGGAAAATTACTTGCGTAGCATGGTTTTTCCGCAACCAAGGAAGTGGGCTAGTTTGGATCAAGCAAATGCCACTTGGGAGGATGCCGACTTCATCAAAGGTCTCTTTCCGGAGTTCTATACAGCTCCTATTCGTGGTTGGTGCCCTAATTCCAATACTTGACAATGCTTTGGGGAGGTATTGTCATATCTGAAGATTACTGTACCTAACTCTCGATTGAATTCAGAGTGCTGCCTTTACTTCATCTGCCGTGAACGGAGCCAAGAGGCTTGCGTTCATTTCTTCAGTTACTCGCCTTTTTACTTTCCCCAGTAGCCCAGGGTCGGGAGCTAGGACTTCTGAGGTGAACAGTCCCTCAAAGTAACCCTGTATCAGAGATGCTAACTGGTCATTACCTTTGATCCTATTGCCGTTTGAGTCATTCAGAAACTTTATTATGTTCTTCTTTTTTCTCCGTTGCAAAATGATGTGATGAAAGAAGCTCGTATTTCGGTCTCCATGGCGGAGCCAATTAGCCCTTCCTCTTTGCAGCCATTAATCCGAGTGCAAGCTCTCTCAATTAAGTGTTGGAAGCAGTCGCTCCTATCCACTCCTACCAGGGAGGGGAGCCCCAAGTATTTGTCAGTGAGCGATTCGGTGACAATATTCAGCAGGTTGCATACCTCTTGTCTGTCCCCCCCTATCTGTCTAAGGGTCCTTGGTAAAACTCTCTTCATTGAAGGCAGTACGTGGGTATCCATCTTATCTACGGTCTGCGGGTCATCCACATGACCAAAACAAAGGGTACGAAAGCAGTGAAACCGATATATCTGTTGAAGGCGATCCCACCGGTCCTATTTATTAAGTTGCAATGGCGAGTATCTTTGGACCCCAAAGAGTTGTATAAGTTGGAAAATGGAGATTTGCCTGTGGCATTGGCCGTTGGGCAGCTAGCTATTGCATTTGAAGGCTCCACAGAAAGAACCCGCAGGTACTATTACGACAGGTGGCTTCGAATCCAGTTTGTTAGTCGTTTGCATCTCGGTTAACAAAAATAAGCTTGAATCCCTCCATTCGTAGATCAATCAGCTAAAGTTGTTAAAACAATGCCCCGGTAAAAAGGTAGCAGAAGGTCGTTCTTTCTTACTCGAAGTTGCACTCAGGTGCTGCCGTTTTAGAGCTAGGCGATATTCTCTGTGTAAACCAGTATCGTATCTGTTCGATATGGACCATTCTATAAGTATAGTCATTTCAGTCTTCCTCAAAGGATCTCCGATCTATTGTGCAACCTTCCCTTCGAAACCCACCCCACACGAATACTTCTACCCCTTATCACAGCTCCAATGCCCACAGGCATCTGTCTCTAGCACAAATCTTTTACTGAAATCAGGGAGAACCAACACAGGGGCCTCAATTAAAGCTTGCTTGAGAACATCAAAGGATTGCTTTGGCTTGTCCACACAAATGGTACTCCTTTCTTTAACAAGTTCGTGAGAGGTCTCCTAATTATGTATATACAGGATGAGTCACATCTTGACCGGAGCCATGCGGAGCACAAAAAGTGAAGAGAAAGGATTTGTTCACCACTTTAAGCCAAAAGATAGAAATGAAAGCTATTCCCATAGAATGATATTAGATTCCGCAAGTGAGCTATTTATACCGAAGCTTACAAGAAGGAAAGTTGAAACGGGAGCTTTCCCACCACGGCATCCAACTCTTCTCTTCCGTAAGCAAAGGGGCTTTCAACGAGATAGGGAGCTGTACAATTTCACCCGTGGGTGGGGCTGGCTACGCTTGCTAGATTGGATCAAATATACGTGTCCTACGCTAGGCGGAATCGTTGTTTCACTCCTCCAAGCGTTCCTTGCCAATGGGTAAAGCCTTTATCTATCACTTCGGCCGGAGACATATTAATTACCTTTTTAATCCTGGGACCCTTGAAAGATCGCTTCCCTCCTGAACTGAGGGAAACCGGTGCCCGAGAGATCCGTTATCTGCAGTCTCTGAGCTTGATTGCACATCTTTTCCTGCTCATACATGTGTTTTTGCATGCTTGAGACCTCCTCTTTCGCTTGGCTATCCGAGGAAAGATGTCTGACGAGGTGGGTTGGACAATGTACGTAGTGAGCCTACTGCTATCAGTGTGAAGATGAGCATCTATCTTTCTTTTCAGGATTTTGTGTCTGTGTGTGCTTGTTCTTAAGGGAACGTGCAAATCACCCAATCATATCAGGATGGATCCAATGGGTGTGATTTTTTTATGTATTGATCACTTACCCACGCTATAAGAAGGGCGTCATGGAAGAGTTTGGGGTCCAAAGCCACACCTTCTTCCCCCCATAGGAACAGAGGTCAGGAGCTGCCGGCGGGGCGCTGCATTCAATCTGACTGATGGCTCAAGATAAGTACGAGACGTACTTGAGATAGATAATTTATGCATTTCGCTATTTCGAATACCTAAACTACTGCTAACAAGAATAAGTACGGAGAGATTGGATCTCCCTGGCGTAGTCCCTGAGAAGGTTTGAATTCCTCAAGACGCTCCCCATTGAAAAGAACCAAGAAGGTAACTGAAGTCACTAACCTCATCACCATAGAAATCCCACCTTCGCTGAAAAAAGTGGGCTGGATGGCCGTCCGGGCCAGGGGCCTTTCAGGGTACATCTTAAAAAGGTCACACTTCAGAACCAGTAAAGGGCGCAGTCAATTGCTCATTCATTGCCTGAGATACTTTCCGAGGAACTGTCGACAGAACGAACATCCTCCATTCTTTCAGTACCTTCAGCAGTATAGAGATGTTTAAAGAACTCATTCGTCATCCCACTCATCTCCTCTGAAGGGACACCGAAGGATTGTCTGAAGTAGGACCTATTCGTAGCTCATTTCAAATGGGCCAAAGAAAGTAGGGCCACAAAACCCTATTTTAAGAAATAAGTCATTAGATCCCGTATCAGCTATAGCAGTGAAGTTCTCATAAGCTTTCATCATGTCGAGCTTTAGTGCACACACTTGATCATCTCGTGCCTCTTATATAGTTTCTAGTTTAGGAGTCCGAGCTGGAGGAACAAAAGGTGGAGCTCCGCCCTAGTGTTACCCTTTGCCTCGCTCTTTAGAGGCATGAGTGGTCACAACTCGACGTAGTCTAGCAGTTCTATTTGGCGCACGAATTGCGTATAGCAAAGTTGAAGAAGGCATTCTAGGAGCTAAAGGCGTCTCACTCGTCTCTCATTCGCTCGATGCTTAAGTACCGGTTTGCTTCTACGTCTACGGTTGAACTTGAAGGCCTCGGATTCCGAAACCTGTAGAGCTTGCACGGTGAAGAACAAGTACGTACTTCATACGAAAAAATGGTAGTCAGACTCCTCTGGTTTTCTCCACAGTAGGAGTAAGCATAATCCTAAAGCCGGCCCAATGGGCTATATTTCTTTAGAGTACTCAAAAAGTATGCTTTTATCGGAGGGAGATTGCCGGGTCTATGTAGAATAGAGAAGCAGCCAAAGAAAATAAATTGAGTAGCCAAAGGCCTCGTGCACAGTATGGAAGGAAGAGAAAAAATGCACGGTACGCAATGTATGATGATGAACGTATGGAGTTAGTTCGGTGGGTTGGTTGGGGAGTAGGGCCGGGGGGAGAAACTTGTCCCTTCTTGATGGCGAGTATATGCTTCGATCGATTCTTGTGCTCCCTATGCGCGTGTTCTTGATCACCGAACAAGTTACAAAATAAGTTTATGCGCTCCTATCCTTGTTCTTGTGAGTCCTTGTGAAGCTACATTGGTGATGGTTGGTGGTAGATGCGGATTACCAGCGAGCTCTGGATGCTACTCTATATTAGGAATATTATTACTGTGTTTTTTTGCTATGGTTAGTCATGATTACTGATCAGTTGAGCAGTTCTTTTAAATGTACCAATTTTATTTTCCTCCCGACCCAACCGGCGACGATCTCGTCTCTCCGCCCCCAACCGGCGCCGCCGCCGCCACTTTGCCCTCAACCGGAGACGCGGCCGCCGCCCCGCCCCCAACCGGAGACGCCGCCGCGGCCGTTGCCCCGGCCACCAACCGCGCCGCCTCCGCGTCCTCCCTCCCCCTGCTTCAACCGCAGCAGCGGCCTCCCTTCCCCTTGCTTCCACGACGGCGGCGGCTCTTCATCCCCGACCGGCGCGGCGACGGCTGTCCCCATCCCACCCCGTGAGATCCGCAGCAGATGCCCCCATCCACCCCGCGGGATCCGCCGCGGTCGGAGCCGCGTGCGCCCTCCGCCCTGCCACGAGTTGTAGCCCCCCGCTCCGGTGCGTCGCTGCCTTGAACAGCTCCGGCGAAGGGCTTGGCCATGTCACCGATCTCTACACGGGGACCTCTGCCGACGGGTACGTGGGATGCCCGGACGGTGGGATGCAGTAGTTCAATGCAGCCCCTCCACGCCGTTCAACTCCTGCAGCCAGCTCGCTCAAAGCCGACAGCTCCATCGAACTGTCGCATGCGCTCCCTTCTCTCCTCTGCTTCCATCACCCCTGCTCCAAGCAGGTCTCCGCCTCCCGCCGCCAACCATGGTCCGACTCCTTCCCTCACTGCCCTTAATCTGTTGCATCACCGACGAATAACCGACGGGAGGGTCGCCGCGCCATCCTCGCCCCAGTTTGCTCGGGGATCCCCGACTCCATCGTCTCAACTGATGAGAAGTTCAAAGACAGGGTCGCGTGCAGGAATTGCTCATCACCGGCGACGCTTTCCGGGGCACACTGCCCAGACGCCGCCAGCTGCTGCACCAACAGCCTAGTGCGCCGCCCACTGCTGCGCCAATAGCCGCCCCTACCCCTGCAATCTCTCACTCATCGATGTTCCAAAGTGCCGGTGACGCTTTCTATCATCCAGTTCGTTTTTTTCAGTCGACAAGTGCTGGCCCGTTAGTCTGATGAATTCCTAAACTGTTGTAGTTTCTGGAATCTGGATGGTATTGATCAAGTGTGCAGTTTGTCGGGTGTAGATGGTAGTCAGATGCGCTCCGTGTAGCTACATGGAATGATTTGTCAGTGTATTCTCTGCATTTGCTATCTCGCTGCCTGCTAAAACTGATGCAGGTGATGAGTAAAATGACAGCGTTTTGTGTGCCTGTGCAAATCTATGTGTTCGTCCCTTGCTGGCCACGGGTACTGTGTTGGAATCAACCACGTAGTAGAAGTCCTGTCCGGTATGGACTAGGAACAGTCACCGACTCGGTTTGGGTTAGCTAGCTTTGTACTAGTATAAATATAGCTGTACCCCTACGTTGTAATATTAGATCAATCAAAGCAATAAAAGTACAAAGGCTCGACACGAGCCTGTTGCTATAACTCGGCGACTCCGCGTATTGTGTTCCGACGACTTGTCTACGCTAGCTAGCTAGACACGAGAATCCATCAAGCTGTGTTCTTGCCTGCTTGGCTCCAAGACGTGTGCGTTGCCTGTTTGTACCTTCGCGTACAAGCTGCCGTGGCCAAAGCATCGGTCAGTAAAGTTTGTCGAGACAGTACTTCGACGACTAGCGGCAGCCGGGATCATCGCCAACAATTGGTATCAGAGCAAGGTTGATCTTCTAGTAACGGAGGATCATGGCGGACGACGAGAGGAACAAGCAACTGGCGGAGTACTCCGGTGCGGCTAAAGTATTTGCTGCTCCGGCGAGTTCCTCGTACCCACGATTTGATCGCGAGAACTTTGGGGTCTGGAAGGCCCTCATGGAGTGTGGTCTCCGCGCCAACGAGCTATGGGATGCGGTCGACCCAGGAGGCGACGCGTTCAAGAAGGAGGGAGCCGAGCACCGGAAGGATCGGCAGGCGGCGTCGGCGATTTATTCGGTGATGCCGATGGATGTCCTCCAGCACCTAATCGCCAAAGAAACGGCGAAGGAGGCGTGGGATACTTTGAAGCTCATGTTCGAGGGACACACCCGCGTCAAGCAAGCCAATCTCCAAACTCTCCTAAGGAACTACGAGACTTTGGTCATGGGCGACAATGAGTCCGTGGATGCGTTCGCTTCACGGGTGGCTACTCTCGTCAATCGAATCCGCGCGCTTGGAGAAAACCTCACGGAGACCTTGGTTGTTCGGCGGTTCTTGCGCGCGGCTCCTCCCCGGTACCTGCAAATTGTCACGGCAATCGAGCAGTGCGTCGATCTCGAGACTCTCTCCATCGACGATCTCGTCGGGCGCTACAAGGCTCACGACGAGCGTATGCGGTACAGTCTTGGGGATGGGAGGAACGATG
The DNA here is from genome assembly GCF_003073215.2 of Triticum urartu. NCBI lineage: Eukaryota > Viridiplantae > Streptophyta > Magnoliopsida > Poales > Poaceae > Triticum > Triticum urartu. The sequence continues at coordinate 46,810,085 of NC_053024.1, forward strand.
AAAATGTCATGCTCACACGGGCTCAGTGGATGGCGCTGGACTCAAGGAGAGGAGGCGAGGGCTCTAGCAGCAACACTCGCCAAGATCGTGCGCCAAAAGAACAAAGTAAGAAGAACGCCGGCGACGGCGCTCCGAAGAAGAAGAAGAAGTTCGACAAGCGCAAGATCAAGTGTCACAACTGTGGCATCATGGGGCACTTCAAGTCGGAGTGCAAGAAACCACCGAAGGAGAAAGCTCTCCTGGCCAAAGGAGGCGATGATGGAGACATGATGCTCATGGTCGAAGTATGCGAGCTAATGGACGAGGATAGTCCAGCTCCGAAGGCGCCGGCTACAGAGGTTGTCACGCTCATAGAGGAGGCAGTTTATCTTCACGATAAGAAGAGGATGAACACGTCGAGGCACGTGTGGTACCTCGACACGGGCGCTAGCAACCACATGACCGGCGACAAGGACCAGTTTTCTGAGCTCAGTGTTTCGGTGGGAGGCACGGTTCGGTTCGGCGACGGACGGACGGACCGTTGACATCGCAGAGCGAGGTACTGTCCTGTTTGAGTTGAAGAGCGGCGGTCACAAGGTACTCACAGATGTGTACTATATTCCCAAGCTAAAGAGCAGCATCATAAGTCTTGGTCAGCTCGAGGAGCGTGGTTGCAAGATTGTGCTCGAAGATGGCTATCTATGGGGGTATGATCGTCAGAGGATGCTAATTATGAAGGTGCAGAGGTCACCTAACAGGCTTTACATCCTCAACTTGGATCGTGTGGATCCAGTATGTCTCTTGTCAAGCATGGACGACTCGGCATGGAAGTGGCACGCGCGCTACGGTCATCTAAATTTCCAGGCTCTTCGGCAACTTGGACAAAAGGAGATGGTACGTGGTCTACCGTGCATCAATCATGTCGACCAAGTGTGCGACGGTTGTCTCATTGGGAAACAAAGGCGAGCCCCGTTCCCAAGAGAGGGAAACTTTAGAGCGAGTAAAGCTCTTGAGTTGGTCCATGGAGACTTGTGCGGACCGATTACACCGGCCACCCCTACCGGAAATAGATACTTCTTGCTCGTCGTCGACGACTTCAGCAGATTCATGTGGATCGTGTTGTTGAAGACGAAGGACCAAGCTTTGCAAGCCTTCAGGATAATAAAGATGGCGGCTGAAGTAGAATCTGAAGCCAAGCTGAAGGCCCTCCGTACCGATCGGGGGGGTGAGTTCAAGTCCCGTGCATTCACGGATTTTTGCGAAGCTCAAGGGATCAAGCGGTATCTTACGGCACCATATTCACCGCAGCAAAACGGTGTTGTGGAACGGAGGAATCAAACCGTGGTGGCGATGGCACGAAGCATGTTGAAAAGTAAAGGCATGCCGGGCAAGTTTTGGGGTGAGGCGGTTAATACGGCCGTTTATTTGCTGAACCGGGCTCCAACCAAGAGTGTGGTTGGGATGACGCCGTACGAAGCATGGTACGGACACAAGCCCACAGTTGATCATCTTCGCACTTTCGGGTGCGTGGCGCATGTGAAGACAGTGACCGGGCATACTAGCAAATTGACGGATCGAAGTACTCCAATGGTGTTGGTTGGCTATGAAAAAGGTACGAAGGCATACCGTGCGTGCAACCCCTCTACCAACAAGGTGGTTGTGACGCGCGACGTGGTCTTCGAAGAAGCAAGGTCATGGAATTGGAACTCCGCCGAGCCGGTATACCCATCTTCCGATGAAATTTTCAACGTTGTTTACGATGATTACGAGCATGCAGACATTGGTGATCAACCGGAGACGTCGGCCGCGACAAACGGCGCGGACGGCGCGGCAGAAAATGGAGACGCGCCAGCTACTCCCGCTGCGTCACACGCGCACGCGGGAGAAGGAACGGTTGGTGCGCCCGATGACACGCCAGGCAGTGCGGGCTGCGCTCGATCTGGTGGGTCAGGTACGCGTGGAGGCTCTTCCCCTCAAAGCCCAGGTGGCTCGGCTACTAGGCTGGGAAGCCCACGTGGTGTGGAGGTTGGCCCACAAAGCCAACCACGTGATGGTGAAGAAACACCAGTTGTGGCTGGTTCGCCCACTGTACGTGCAGGAAAAGCACGGCCAGCTACGTCTAGTTCGTCCAGTGGACACGCGGCCAGCTCGGAAGAACCTCAGTCGCCAGAAATCGGAAGTGAGGCAGCTTCAGAGGATAGTTCTTCGTCTTCGAATGAACAGGAGACGAGGGAACGTCCGCCGACACCAGTACGTCTTCGACCAGTGGTGGATTTATATCCAAAGGAAGCACTTCCAAAAGTAAATCCTGTGAAAATTAAAAGAAGAGGACGGCAGTGTCTGCTTAGCGTCGAGGAACCGACGAAATTTGAAGATGCAAATACGGAGGAGTGTTGGCGTCGTGCTATGGATGAGGAGTTGGGATCGATCCGAGACAACAATACATGGGAGCTTGTGGATCCACCCAACGACCATAAAATCATAGGGCTCAAGTGGGTGTACAAGGTCAAGAAAGATGCCGAAGGAAACTTGGTGAAGCATAAGGCAAGGCTCGTAGCCAAAGGATACGTGCAAGAGCAAGGTGTAGACTTCGAGGAAGTGTTCGCTCCTGTCACAAGGATGGAATCGGTGAGGCTAGTTATAGCTCTCGCGGCTCAAGAATCTTGGAGGCTACATCACATGGATGTAAAATCCGCTTTTTTGAACGGGGAGTTAAAAGAAGAAGTGTATGTGAAGCAACCACCGGGTTACATCAAAAAGGGAGAGGAACACAAGGTGTTGAAACTACACAAGGCATTGTACGGGCTATGCCAAGCTCCTCGGGCGTGGAACATCAAGCTTGATCGTACACTAGTTTCTCTTGGTTTTGAGAAAAGTCCACTGGAGCATGCTATGTACAAGCGAGGTAAAGGCAAGGATCGTCTCCTAGTGGGCATCTATGTTGATGATCTCTTGATAACTGGAGCAGATGAGGAGGAGATTGCTAGATTCAAGCTACAAATGAAGGAGCTTTTCAAGATGAGTGATCTAGGGCTCTTGACTTACTATCTCGGGATCGAGGTACATCAAAAGCCGGAGGGAATCACACTATGCCAGGAGGCATATGCAAAGAAAATTCTTGAAAGCTGTAGCATGGAGGACTGCAATCCAAGTCATGTCCCAATGGAGCCTCGACTTAAACTTAGCAAGAGGAGCCAAGCATCCGCGGTTGATGCAACGGAGTATAGAAGTGTGGTCGGAAGCCTAAGGTATCTTGTGAATACAAGACCAGACTTGGCCTATTCTGTTGGCGTAGTGAGTCGCTTCATGGAAGCACCCACGACAGAACATTGGGCAGCTGTGAAACAAATACTCAGGTACATCAAAGGGACAACTAACTACGGTTGTGTCTATTTGAGAGAAAAGCGGAAGGAGATGGTGGAGCTAGTTGGCTACAGTGATAGCGACTTGGCAGGAGATATTGACGACCATAAAAGTACCTCGGGCGTGGCATATTTCTTGGGAAGAAGCATTGTGAGTTGGCTATCACAAAAGCAGAAGGTGGTCGCATTATCATCCTGTGAAGCGGAGTATATTGCAGCTGCAACCGCAGCAGGTCAAGGTGTGTGGCTAGAAAGGCTACTCGGTGACCTCACTGACAAGGAACCGGAAGGAGTGGTGCTCAATGTTGACAACAAGTCCACGATTGCTCTATGTAAAAATCCAGTGCATCATGATAGAAGTAAGCACATTGATATAAGGTATCATTACATACGGGATTGCGTGGAAGAAGGCAAGATTGAAGTCAACTACACTTGCACCGACGATCAGCTTGCAGATATCCTGACCAAATCTTTGGGACGACAGAAGTTCACGGAGATGCGGGGAAGGATCGGCGTCCAAGCTGTGAAGTGAGGACATCGTGGTTGGGGGGGTGATTGTTGGAATCAACCACGTAGTAGAAGTCCTGTCCGGTATGGACTAGGAACAGTCACCGACTCGGTTTGGGTTAGCTAGCTTTGTACTAGTATAAATATAGCTGTACCCCTACGTTGTAATATTAGATCAATCAAAGCAATAAAAGTACAAAGGCTCGACACGAGCCTGTTGCTATAACTCGGCGACTCCGCGTATTGTGTTCCGACGACTTGTCTACGCTAGCTAGCTAGACACGAGAATCCATCAAGCTGTGTTCTTGCCTGCTTGGCTCCAAGACGTGTGCGTTGCCTGTTTGTACCTTCGCGTACAAGCTGCCGTGGCCAAAGCATCGGTCAGTAAAGTTTGTCGAGACAGTACTTCGACGACTAGCGGCAGCCGGGATCATCGCCAACATACTGGAGCATGGTAGCGGGTGGTGGTGAGGCGTGCAGGAGCTTCCACGGCGCTGGCCTACGCTAGCTGCTTCCTCTCCATTGCTGTTGCTCCCGAAGATATGAAGTGCAAGCTGCCTCCTCCTCGTGACCAAGGAAGGAGTACTTCCTTTCCGCTTGCAAGTTGTTCCATCTTAACCAAGTGAAGCTAGAGCTTCCGTTATGGGCCCACCAAAAAAACAAAGAAAATGGCAACATAGAGAATAGTAGGCAGTATAGCTCGGTTCTGATGGGATAAGGATGTGTGGTGGTGAGTGGATGGAAAACAGGCATGCATATTATACTATTAAAAAACCAGCTTGTGGTGAAATTCTTGTTTCCTTATATGTTTAAAACCTGTAATTTCTATGGTGTCCACCGTTCTATATAGAAAAAGTAGGAAAACACAAATAGTCTAGTTTAAAAACTTTAGAAACTCTATAGTTTTTTACTTTTATTAGTGAACTTCTAAAGTTTTTTTCCACCCGCAAAAAAGTAATACAAACTTTAGAATTCACTGTTAAAAGTCCACTCCACCCAAAACTAATAACATAAGAAGTTTGCTAACAGAAAGTTAAATAGAATATGATGGATGTATTTGCTTATGTATTTTTATGGATCGATTTCTTCCTTACGCAATTTTCTCTCAACAAAAATCAGTTGCTGACATATGTGTACGGATAGCGTGCGAAATTATTTATATAATGATTTTTTTTCTAGTTAATAAAATATAATATTCTAAATAAATAGAAAAATCAATTCCGAAAAAATTGGAGCAGTTCAAATTAAAATGACACGCCAGATGGGTGTTTATAAAAATAAGATTCTTTTCCCTAGTTTCTAGAAAAAGAAAACCAGAAGTTCAAATGAAAAATTAAAAAGAGATGTTCACTGTTTATAACAAAAAAATCATAATTTTTTAATTTTCTAAAAAAATAACCAAGAAGTTCAAATTAGGAGAGCAATTTGATGTTCACAACAAAAAGGAGTTTTTGCGTTTCTAAAAAGATAAAATCAAGAAGTTGAAATTAAAATTTCAGAGTAGTTCAAAAACAATTATAATTAGGAATTTTCCGTTAAAAAAACCCTAGAGGTCAAATTTAAATAACAGAGATGTCCAATGTTTATTAGAAAACCAACAAGGTCAAACTAAAAAAAACTGCGCAGTCCAAAAAAAGTTTATAAAAAATGGGTTTCCCGTTTCTAAAGAAAATAGAAGTACAAATTTTAATAACAGAGCGGTGCCATGTTTATTACAAAACTAGGATTTCCCACTTTACTAATGAATAACCCAAGAAATTCAAATCAAAAAATAGAGTAGTTCAAAATTTTAAAAATATATTATTCCCGTATCAAAAAACTAGAGGTTCAAATTTAAATAACGAAGAAGTTCAATATTTATTACAAAACCAAGAACGTCAAAAAAATAAATAAATAAAGTGTTGTTCAACAAATTTTTATTAATAATTCTTACAAACAATTTGATGCTTATTTTAAAACCATAGTTTTCTAGCAATAAAACAAAGAAGTTCGCATTAAAATAACGCAGAAGTTTGAAGGTTATAGAGAACTCAAATTTTTCTCGCTACTAAAGAAATAAATAGGAGAAGTTCAAATTAACAAAAAGGAACAACTAAAAAACATTTAAAATAGAATTCTCCAATTTTCTTTTATAAAAAACTAGAAGGTCAAACTAAAAATAACGAAGTGGTTCGATGTGTAGTAAAACATTAGGATTTTACCGTTATTAAAAAACTCAGATATTCCTTGTTATTAAAGAATCAACCATGAAGTTTAAATTGAAGAGACACTCAAATTTGATGTTTATTCAAAAATAAAAAATAATTCTTTACTCAATATATAAATAAATGTGAAGTTCAAATTAGAATAACAACAGAAGCTCAAAGTTTATTAAAACCTAGGATTTACATGTCCAAAAAAGTCATTTTGGCATTTTAAAAATAACTCATAAACGGCAATGAATTTTGAAAAAAAGTTCCTATTCACAAGCTTTCCAACGGCGCGAATATGAAAAAAAACAATCAACACAGGAAAGTTGTGTGTTTTCAATAGCTTTCCATCGGTATATTATTTGTTTAATTCCAGTGAGTGGTTTGGCAGTTATGGGCTAAAACAACACACGAAAAACAGAGTGAAATTCAAACAATCATGCCGCAAAAATTTAACTTCTTCATGCAGTGCGTTTTCGAAGACTCAATTTTCCCCGTTTCTAAATGACTAGAAGTTCTAACTTAAAAAAAGGAGCGGTTCAATGTTGATTACGAAACTCAAAATTCGCGTTAATAAAGAATAAACCAAGAAGTTCAAATTAAAATAACGGAGTAATGTGATGTTGATATAGTACGAAGAAAACAAAAGTGTCACCTACAAAAAATGATAACTCTCAAAGTTCAAATTTAATAAATTGAAGGGTTCAAAGAAATTGTTATGAGCGTACACAAAAAAGTGCCCAAGAAGTTCAAATAAAAAATTATTTCAAAATATTTATAAAAATGGATTTTCCCATTTGTAAAAAAAATCAGAGAAGTTGAATTTACAAAGAGGAACATTCCAAAAGAGTTTATAAAAAATGGTTTTTCCCGTTCTTAAAAAATTAGAAGTTTGAATTAAAATAAAGGCGCGCTTTAATCTTTATAAACACAAGATTTTGCCTGTTACTAACAAATAAAACTAAGAAATTCAAATAAAAAATGGTGAAGTTCGATGTCTATTAAAAATTTGGATTTTTCTCATTATTAAAAGAATAAAACCAAGAAGTTAAAAAAAGAATAAAGATGTTCAAGTTTTTTAACAAGAAAAAATTGCATAATTTCAATAGCTTTTCAAAGGTGTATCATTTGTGCGTTTCAATGTTTATAAGCAACTCAGTTTTTCCTCGTTACTAAAGAATAAAACTAAAAAATTCAAATTAAAATAACGGAGCTGCTCGATGTATAAAAAAAACTCAGATTCTTCTCGTTTCTCGAAAAGAAGTATTTAATACAGTTACAAAAAAAGTTGTTCGATGTTTACTTAAAAAGGTATTTTTTTTCTAAATATAAAACTAAGAAGTTAAAATTAAAACAAGAGAGAACTTTGAGTTTATAAAAACCTAAAATTTACAAATTAGAATATCGTTGCCATTTTTGGCATTTGAAAAACTACTCAAAATGGCAATGAATTTCAAATTTTTGTCTACATGAGAAAATTGCTTCTAAAACATAATATTTCCAACGGTATATCATACGTGTTATTCCCGGAATATAATTGAAATGTCTTGTGTATATCATTTGAAACAGGTTTTAGCGTGTTTAAAAGATGCTCTTAAACCGTCATGATTTTGTAAAAATGTTTTCCAATAGCTTTGTAATGGTATCATTTGCTCAATTTCGATGAGTTCTTTAGGAGTTTTCCCGATAAAAAAATTGCCAGAAGTTCATGTACTGCATTGTGTGTGTTTTCATATGGGAAAAAGGAATAAAAAGGCAAAGTATAAAATTTTGTTGCTAGAAGTTCGGGTGCTCGGCATGGGAAAGTTCAAAACTTCTTTTGATAGTGGTTCACTGTGTATTACATGTTCAAAATCACAGAAAAAAATTGTTCTTGGTCTTCTAAAATAATTCTCTCAATCCATTACAAATTTGAAACAAAATGCTCTACATTAAAAATTGGTGTATGTTGCCCATTAACCGTATTAGAAAAAATTGCGTCTTTTCAACAGGTTTCTAAAGGTATATCATGTGTGCAACTCTGACGAACGGGTGAGGAATTACAAAAAAAAATGCATAACATAAGTTCAAAGTGAAAACAACGAGCAGTGTAAGTACTACACGGAATGCTTTTCGAATGAGAATAAAAAAATAAAAAAATAAAAGCCTAATAGGTTTCTACAAGAAGTTCATGTCCTCTTCCCTACACGGTTTAAAATTTATAGTGTGAGACATCGGTAGTTCATTTACATGTTAAAAAAATGCAAACAATGTTTTTTTTGCCATTTTTAAAACTGCTCGAAAATGGCAATGAATTTGTAACAACTATTTACATAAAAAAGTTGCTCCTATTCATAAGCTTTCCAACGGTATATTATATGCTAAATTTTGATAAACAATTTAAAAGTTTCGTGTATAACATTAATAACAATTTTGATAAACTTTCTAGATGGAAAAGAAGCGCATTTCTATAAGCTTTCCAACGCCATATCATTTGCATCAAACGGATTAGCCGTTTTTAAATTCTGCCAACAATACGAGCTCGACTGTTCGGTTTGAAAAATTCTAGCATTTTTAAATTACTCTTTAACCGTATGGAATTTGGGAAAACTTTCTATATGTAGAATGAGTGAATTTGCAGAAGCTGTTCAACGCCATATCATTTGCCTTATACTGACAAACCGTTTAGAAATGGGCTCACAAATACTATTCATGTTTTTGCCGTATGTAGAAAACGGCTTTCAAAACCGCTCTTAAACCGTGTAGTTTTTGACAAAAATTTAACTTAGTTGTGATCCACGTGTCCACATCTTTCCAACGGTATATCGCAAGCCCTATTTGGACAATGTTTGCGGAAGTTCAAACTGTCTCTAGGTGAAGTTCAACTATTATTACTGGGACGGGTCGACTAGTTATCCGAATTTTACGTAGTGAATCGGTATGAATGTGACTATTTTCATATTGATTCACTGCGTAAAATTTGGCATAAGAAAAAAAAAGGTCATAAGACCAGGAAATTTGCATTTTATGTACATTTTACACTATGTTTTTACATTTGCAATTTTACGTAACATAAAATATTTTTTACGGTGATTATATATTTTTCTTACGTTCTCTTTTTACATCTGAAATAAGACAAAATTTACATAAAGTAAAATTAAAGTGCATTGATGTTAAAATAGAGGGGATGAAGAATAACTATTCCTCACCCAGGGTGACGAACAGTCAATATGAATGTTGTAAACCATTAAAAAGAAACAAACTTACAGTTGTAAACCGTTAAATGATCACCTTAATTACTCTTCCATCTCAAGCTGATGACAAGAATTTAGCTCACAATACAAAAAGAACAATAAAACAAGTAGGCTAACATACTTGGTGTAACTTCTAACAAGGATTGTGGTTTCAAGAACAAGCTGGTATTCGCATTTGTAATCATAGTTGCACATCTTTTATCATCATGCCTATGACATATAATAAGAGCAATATATAGGAAAGAACCAGGAACTAAGAACAGCCGAATAACTCACCTTATATATCTTGCTATCCACACCAAGAAAATGATTCGGGTTAAATGGTTCGACAGAAATGATGCTATCTAACCAACCGGCTTAACCCCCTTTCCGTTAATTTCTTAACAAAAATAAAAAAAAAGTTCATTACAGGAGACATGCAAGAAGGAGAGCAAGTTGGCACACTAATTGGAAACCAGCTGGAGATTCTCACACTCAAAACATATCTTAGCCCCTATTAGCACTACTTCAACAGCATCTGAAGAGAGCTACCAGTACAGGAACAAGCAGCAGCATAGGACGGGCCAGCACTCAGGCTCCCTTAATCAGGTATTGTCATTCGTTTCCTGTTCTGTTTTGATCCTTGGCTGAAGCAATTTCGTTTTTCTTGTGGTTGCCATTTAAAGGTAGACCATTTGACCTAAATCATGTGTGTTAAGTGCTCTGATCCTTGATCGAACAATTTTCCTAAATCATCTCTGTCATGTGCTTGTTGATTTTGTACTGTGCAGGTTTGCAGAGAGAGGAGGACAAAGCTGCTTTGAAGGATGGTGGTTCCAAGCTGATGCAGAACGAAGCCCTGTGTTGATGCATTGTGAGGCAGGTAGATCTTCTGCTGACAATCAAGCATAGCCTGTTGGAGGTGAATCTGCACGTTCCCTGATAAGAACAACACACCAGAAGGATTATGTGTACAATTCATGACACAAAACATGTCCAGTTATGCACTTAGTGTTACCTACCTCTTTTTACTCTCCGGTGCTGAAGTGGAACTACCCTGCCCGCTCGTTCCAGTGCCTCCCTCACCCCTTGAAAGATAAATCTGCAAACATATAATAAATCCAAGTGAAGCTTTACTGCCATTTCTTTTAGCATAACAAAAAAAAACAGAATAATAAAGTATCACCTGCTCATCCTTATCCTTTAAAAACTTTTCCAGCTTATCCAGAAAAAAATGGTTTTAATTGCAAATTTCAGATTATACGAATCCGGATCAGCACAATCGATTGTACCAATAACCAAACCACTCATGTCAAACACGGGCGCTCCAATCAATTGCATAATCTCCTTGGTTTCTTCAACCTTTTCCTTATCGTTTGGAACCAAACTTCGTCCTGACATGGGGCAACTCACAGCAAATGTACTCTCGCTTCGATAAATATGATTCCTTGCCCTATCAACAGCTCTGCAGTTCGGATTGCTATAAAAGGAGATGTCAGCAAACAAGTGAACTGTAAGGCGGTCAGTAGAAAAGTAAGTATGCAATATACGCACCCGACAGTTCCAGTCATCAAACCAAGTGTCTCATCCTCTTCCACCACACCAAGCATGAAAATATCTTGCCTCGTGGTTGGAGACACATTGAACCTGACAGGAGGAGGGCGAGCAGTGGAATACACTAGTAGAACCGCGTGCTTTTGTGTTGTCTTTTTCAAAAAGACACTCGCAACGCTTTGTGTACTGTCATGGAACCGAACTGTAATAGTCTCGCCATCCTTGATTTGAGATTTATCTACGCCAATCAATGCTCTACTTTCATCCGAAAAAAGGACAATTCCGGTGCCAAAATCAACGGAGTCACCATCTTTGGACCGAAGAAGTAGAACGACAGATCCAGCTACTTGGTTATACAGCCTATCTAACTCTTCCTTGTCTGCCGCAATCTGAGAATTCAGAAGAAAAGGAAAAAGAACGAGCTTCAAGGCCTCTACATTCAATACGGAAGCGGAAATATCAGAACATATGATACATAATATGCTCGGTTTCCACAAGTTATGAAGATAAACTGCCCATACAGAAAATGGTTTGAAAGATGATATATTGTGTGTGAGGTGGACTGTGTACAGCGGGTGGAGCGAGATTGCTTACGGAGGCATTCAAAGACTGGAAACCGATGCTAAAAATTCCTGACTCTCGACCGAAAATCTCGGAAGAAAAAGAGTAGACTGCCTAAATCGATAGCTTGCTTAGCTCAAGATTGTAGCAAGAAAGCACAACAAAGAGAGTGAGGCTAACATAGGATGCTTACCGGAGGCATCCCTGATCTCTTAAGAGGTCAGAAGGTCTTTCCTCCTTTCCTCAAAATGGTGTTCGATGAGTGATGACTAGGAGGCTCGAATCTGCACAGAAGTACAATGTAGCTTTAGCTATGAGCGAATCACCAGCTTGATTACAAGAAGATGTAGAGGAGTGAAGGAAGCATAAATGCACTAAACATATCAATGCCTCTAACCTCGCTCGCAACGAGATGCTGGTCACAGGAACCTCCTTATCTTTTTCTTGAGGTTTATTTTTCAAAACAATCAGCCCATATAACTGCATGACAAAACACTAATATAAGTAATTCAGAAAATAATGACATTCGTTGTCATGCCAGCATTCACAGCGATAACACAGAGCATCAACATCAAGTGGACACTGCAGAAAATAGATAGGGTGCAAGATCAGGAATACACTGTCCCTGCCCACACCAGTCTTTCCAGAACAAAATGAGTGCACCGTTCCTAATCTCAATTTCAACCACCATGGAAAAGAAGACACGAATGCGTGCGCTCATCCATATGTTGAGTGACTAAATTAGAGGTTTGAGAAGCTGCTGTGAAACAGCAACAGAACTGACCAACATATCCATTTAAGAGTCAAAAAACTACTATGTACTGATTCTACGTATCACTGGGCATAATTGGTTTTATCATAACATGTAACAGGTGAGTAGCAAGAAGTACGGGAAGAACTCCATGAATCCATACACATAAGTATATCTTTACCTCATTTTCTAAAAAGAAAAAGTATATCTTTACCAAATTCACAGCCGCAGCCAACAAGATCCAAGGGAGGGCTGGCCAACAGACAATCAATGCTAACAAAGGACCCCCAAATGAACATCAAAATCCATGCTTTCCGAGACAGAACAATTACCAAATTGAACCTATCTACACTCTCCCTCCCTCTCTCTCTCCCCCCTACGAGTTTGAAGACCGCTTTGCCTAGAAAATACTACTAGCAGATATTGCCAAAGAACACACGCACTATATATTGGACCCTGGACACTGGGCCACAGCCAACAAGATCGATGGAAGGCTGGCCGATTCCAAGGCTACACGGGTTCGCTAAGGCAAGCTTTGGGGGAAAGGGAGGCGGCCGGCGCTGCGGCGGACGTACCTGCGCAGTGGAGGGGAGGCCCGGCGGGGTGGACCGGAGTTCCGATTGTAGGAAGAGGTGGCGGCGATTTTGGGCTCCGATTGTTGTGAGTCCTGGGGAAGAGGACGCCTCCGAAGTTGAGGGCCGGACTCGGGTTTATCGAGGGGTTTGGGGGTATCGGAGAAGGGGTTGGAGGGGGCAAGCGGCGGGGGTGGGACTTGGATTCGCCCGGCGGGGGCGGGACTTGGGTTCGCCCGGCGGGGGCGGGGCGGGGGCGGGGGCGGGGGCGGTGGCGGGCTTGGGCGATGTGGGAGGCGGAGGCGGCGGCCGCTGTGGCGGAGACTCGAAGAAGGCACCTGCCGTGCGGGGGAGGGGCGGCGGGAGAACGAAATGGAAGTTCCGATTTTTCTTTTTTAGGGTGAGAATTTCCGATGTTAGGGCAAAATTATCGCAGCCACTTATCTCCCTTGCCATATGGGCCACGGGGTTGGCCTGGCCCTGTGAGCCCGTGATGGGTGCTCCAACAATGCCTGTCCGTCCAAGCGCTAAAATTCCTTCGTCATATCCCGTCTTTTCACGCAGATTTAAGTTTTAACGGTCAAATAAAAAGGTCAAATTAAAGCACTTGCGAAGAGAAGCATAGCTATATTTTGCTTTGATTATAAAAAAACATCGTACTAGGTCGATGAATCCCTTTCTTCAATGTAATCTCATAAATAACGCAAGGGAGCCATGATGGAAATCCCACTCCAATACTGCAACAGCAAAGAACGGAAATTGATCTTAATCAAATAAAAAAAGGCACAGGACAAAAATAGATCCTATCAACCTAGCCGAGTGCCAAGGGTATTGCCATGGAACAACAAAAAATATGGTAATTAAATAATTATTTTAATTGAGAAATGTGCATCGAACCTGACAACATGTGGTTCAATTCCTATAACAACAAACCGTTTTTTCTCTATCCAAATAATGTGTTTCGAGCCCGGGGCCATGAGCCCTTTTTCCATTTCAAAGAAATGAATTTTTACAGCTAATTTTTTTCCTTGCACACAAATAGAAGTGTAGTATATTCGTACGGATTTGTATAAAATCCATTTTTGTATGTGAGAGATAAAAAGATACACCTGCAAAAATCAGCTTGTTATTTTCCTTTTTTTGCCGGATTTCTGTCTTTTTTGCAGCGCATTATATAACATATGTTTGAACGAAATTTGATTGTCACTTAGAGCATATGCATATGTTTGTGTGTGAATTTTATTGTAAATTTTTAGTGCCACTTTACCGCCTTTCAAAATAACGTGCTCAGAGATGTGAGCCAAAAATCTGGTTATGCTCTATCTCGCTTCTTCCTTCATAGGCAATCTTCATCTCTCTTTAACCACTCTCTCCTTGCAAAAAGATAAAGTTACATATTTCTCGTTGACATTTCCTTTCCTTGACTGTGTGAGCCCTCTTTTCAAAAACCTTTTACTTTATATCTTACAGATTTTTATCAATTCAAATATTCTTTTGATCTCTTTTTTGGCAATCAATTAGTTAAAAGAAAAGTTAAGCAGTACCGCTCACAACTAACTAAAGTGAAACATAAACTCTATGAAGGTGCAAAATCTTGTATATAAACAAAAGAATGAAAAAAAATCTCCGAAAAGATAGACCTCTTAATTTACACCCCGCAAAAAAAAACCCATCTAAATAGCATATGCTACTTCCTGACCCATGTTAGAAATGCTCCGTCCATTTCATATTAATTGTTGTTGATTCAACAAAAAATCTCGAGATGTTTTTTTGTTGAATCAACAACAATTAATATGATTCCCCGCAATCTCGATTCCCCGCAAAAAAACAATTAATATGATGGTCAGATGTAACAAAACTATCGCCCGACAGCTCCGCCTCCAAATCCCCACCTCTTACCCACGTCCAGCGACGTACCTGTGCCCGGCAGGTGTCCGCCCGACCGGAGCCGCGGCATGGCGCCACCACGCGGCCAACCAGCGCACACCGGCCGTTGAAGCCCTCCGTCGTCTCTCCCTCCCCGTGACTGCATCCTCCTCCTCGAGTCACCGCGCTAACACACCCTGCCACCACCTCATGCATGCCTACTTCACTGACCAACAATGGCCATGGACGAGGTCGGCAGCTGCCGTGGCCTCAACCACCGCCCCATGCGCTGCTCTCCCCGCAAAGGTGTAGCAACTCGGGCGTTCTACTTATGGCTGAAATCAATTATCTTTGATTTTTTTATTTTGATCAGATTGAAATTAAGTGTATGCAATGAAAAAAGAAATTGAATTAGACTACTTCACTTTTTCATACCACTAATATATTCTATGTAGATTCAAAGATAATATAATAGAAAGACAAAAAAGTGACAATGCGTTCGGCCAAAAAAATCTAGTGCCAAGCGTACCAAATTCTTTGAAAACACACATCAGAGAAACTTAGATACCTTTGAACTCCAAATGCCCGAACAATGAATCAAAATTGCAGAATCTGTAGAAGCACGAGCTCAAAAACAAAATTTATGGAGCCCAGGAAAGGTTTCATGGAGTACAAATATTCTATTCTATATAGTGTATCACAGATTTTCACTTGGCCTCCTGAGAGCCCACCTCCCTCCCCCTCTCCCGTGTCCCCCCCCCCCCCCCCCCCCCCCGCGGCGATCCGGGGGCTCAACCCTAGCCGCCGGAACCCGCCCCCTCTTCTCTAGCCCTCCCCTCCCCTGCCGCCAGCAGGCGTCGCCGGGCTAAGCCCGCGTGGCGCTGGCAGCGGCAGGCTCTTCTCTCCCCTTTGCTTGGTCTGGCGGCATGGGCGCAGCGAGATCCGGCGGAGGCCTGGCCGGCGTGGCGCGCAGTGACAATGGGGCGGCGTGGTGGCGGATCTGGCGAGTGCGGTGGCTCGCGTGCCGCCTGGGGGCTCCTCCCCTCTCCGCAGGCGTGTGGGGTGGGCGCGGGGGCCGCGCGTGGTGGGCGCGGATATGAGGCGGCGGCCTCTTCCGGTGAGCGTGCCTCCCTTCCGGCGGCGAGTGGCTGGCGCGGATGCTGCGGGGCGCCCTCCTTAGCTTCTCGGGCAGCAAAGGTGCGGCGAACATGGGGATCGAGGCTGGGGTTGCCCCGCTGGTCCCATGCATCGAGCTGAAGACGACGTCCTCCTCTGCTCCTGGTACACCTCACCCCGCTAGCCCACTGTTGGGTGGGGCGACGGGGGCGTGGGCTCTGGATCGGGGGAAGCTCCTGGTCGACATAGGCGGCCACGATGTCGGCAATGTTCCGGGGATTGCTACCCTTCCTGAAGGCGACGTCGTGATCTTTTCCCTCGCCCTCCACTTCCGTGACCCGAGTGAAAGCCCAAAATCTCCTGGATTGGGCGGCGGCGATGCTCCGGCGCCGTTTTCTTTCTGAAGACGCCGCCTTGAGTCGGTGGAGGTGGTGGTGTGAGCTTCTGAGCGAGTGGGTCGTCGATAATCTTCAGTGGTGTCCCCGTTCGATGGCTTGCAGTAGGCACCACGCTCCTTGCCGGAGATGATGTGTTGGTGGAGGGATTGCTCTACTTGGTCGGGTCGCCGTCTTGTCGTCTTTCCCGGCCACTGTCTGGGCCGGCTATGCATGCTCGGGGGTGAGAATCTCTGCCTACCAATGGCGTGGCGTCCGACAGTCCAGGACGAGACGACCGGGGGGGGGGGGCTCTTTGGTGGCGGAGGTGGATGGCGGCTTTGCAGTGGTGGTTCATGGAATGTGACGGTGTGGTCGTCCTCCGCGGTGAGTAGTCTCCTTGCCTTCACCTTCTCAATGGCAGGGTGTGCAGCTCGCTGAGGGCTTCGATGCTCAAGCCTTTGCTTGGTGCATTTGAATCCCGTTACACTACTAGGGAAGAGCCTAGCAGTAGCGCGGGTATTAGGTTTATCAGTAGCGCGGGCTCCCGCGCTACTGATATGTCGCCACAACTAACTTTTAGCAGTAGCGCGTGTTGGCCCACACTACTGCTATACACGGGTAGCAGTAGCGAGCTTTACGGCAGCGCGCTACTGCTAATAGCTGCAACGCCTTTTGTTAAGCCGCGCTACTGGTAAGAGCACGCTGCTGCTAACTTTGTTCCCCTCGCTATTGCTAGTTTTATTAGTTTCCGATTTTTTCCTGCATATTTGTTTTGTATTTGAATAGGCTTTATACAATAATCTCTAGCATATCATACACATACAAATGTAATCATAGCATATACATACAAATAGTCTCATCAAATCATGTCATCATCATAATCATCATCCAACACAAAGTGGTCTCTCATCATCATCTCGAAAATAGCGATACAAGTCTCGAATACTTGCAACTACATGCATCGTCATCCATCTAAACAATGATATACGCGAGAAGAGCTATCACTATGAGTGAGAGCGGAACTATGCAGTACATGAGGCGGCAGTTATGAGTCCTCTCTCGTGCTAGCGTGAACCTCAAGTAACTAGCTTCTGCTTCTTGTCTGCTTTTGAAGCCTTTATGGCTGGCGCCCGAGACCCGATCCACTTGCGCCTAACACTCAGGCCACTCGTCGTACACTCCCGGAACCTTCCCTTTGTACACGACATAGCTTTGCTTCTTCGCCATCAAGAATCTAGGTCCCTGTTAGATATGCATCTTCATGAAGAGAATGTACAAATCATATGCAACAAAATATACTTGAGCAACACGAAAAAAAGGGTTAGCAACTAGATGCAACATATAGTAAACACATAAATAATCAACGCAGTTTCATCGTACGCAGACTAATTAACTAGAGGTACGCAGGTCATTGTACCCAAACTAACAAAGTAGCATTACGCAAGTTCTGCAGGGACCGTGGACATCACAAAGTTTCATCGCTACAGAAAGTATACAAGTTCAACTGACACATATCATCATCATCGGCATCGTAAATCAATAGAACTTCCATCCTTCCGTATCATCGAGGATGCACCCTAGCTTCTTGAACAGTGTGAGGTCCTGACGTTGCATGCCTATGCGAGTTCGGACGTCAGCTTGCGATATAGGGCCGTGGTGGAACACCCCCTTCTCTTCGACGACTTCTTTCATGATGATCGTCGCAATGTCCCTCTGGATGAGAAAGAAGTCATCTCTAAGTTTATAATCCGCTTCTCCTTGAGATTCTACCCACTTGCGGATATGATCATCGCTTCTGGTTGTCATGCGAAGCTGTTGGTGATCCCTTCTGAACTCCATCATGAGATGGAGGAGGTAGAATCCATCATTCCTGCTTGGTTTTGGGACATGGATGCAGCAGAAGTTAGTTTTATGCGAAAAACCCGGCTTGCGGTTCCTTTGTTTCCTGATCTGCAGGTGGCCACCCCTTAAGCTGAAGCCGTGGAGAGCATCATCTAGAATATTCATTACGTGGGTGTAGAACTTATTCTCGTAGTTTCTGGTAGGGTTGAAATACACGGCGTGGGAGACTCGCGGGTAAAGAACGATAAGGATGGCGCGCCCATTGCTGCGGGAAAAGAACACCTCAAATTATTCTCCATATGAGCGAGAATGAATGATTGAAATGTACGAAAGGGTAGTCTGGCACTGACTTACTTTGGATGATAAGACAGGAGGACAATTTCCTGGTCCTTATTCTGTACCATGAAGTTTTCGAGGTACTCCCTAGCAGTTTTACGCTCAAAGTCGCGGAGACTCAAGAAGGACTCGTGCATGTACTATGGATCCGCCGCACAGATTTGCAAGACTTCTTCTCTCTTCATGACGGAGCTCATATGTAGCGCAAAAAGGTGGACGATTGTAAAATCGAGCCGCCTTGTCAGAAACATCTCGAAGATATGCTCAAACCGCAGGAAGAACACCTCCGCTGGCCATGTGTCGACGTAGCACTTCCCCTCAGGCACACGAGCCGCGTATGTTGGATATCCTAGATCCTTTGAGGCTAGTAGGCTTTTCTCAGTCGACAACACATGGTCGTGCAGTCTCCTGAGATCCCCAGATAATGCCTCCAGCGGTTTCGACGGTAGCATAGTCTCGCCCGCGACATGAAACATGGCCGCACCTTTGACGTGTACACGCTCTTCAAAATCCGCCGTCTGGCTGCTATGTGCTCTCGCTTGTGTGTAGGCAGCAGTTCCTTTCGTCGCCAGTCTCTTCCTCTCCTTTTTCTTGGATTGACCTTCCAGACCCTTCCTTAACCCCAGCCCCAGTGTTGTTGGCCTAAGCACTGTACGACCCTCGGCTAGTTGAGCCTGTGTTGATGCGGCATCTTCAGGCGTGTCCTATGAGGATTGCATGAAGAGAGACTTCTTGCAATCAACCCTGCTAGGACGTTCCTTCCCGGGAAGTTCATCCATATCCTCATCAGCATGCTGATAGCCTGAGTCGTCATATGACTGACTCATCATATCTAAGTCGCCGTCATAGGCGCTGATATGTCCATTTTGCATCATGTTTTCTTACTATTATTTATGATGTTTTTATGCATAATAATGCTTTTGGAAGTAATTCTAATGCCTTTTCTCTCATAATTTGCAAGGAACACATAAAGAGGGAGAATTCCGGCAGCTCGAAATCTAGACCTGGAAAAGCTACGTCAGGCCACCTATTCTGCACAACTCCAAACAAGCCGAAACTTCACGGAGAATTTTTATGAAATATTTGAAGAATATTGGAGCAAATAAGTACTAGAGGGGGCCCACCAGGTGGGCACAACCCACCTGGGCGCGCCAGGGAGCCCAGGCGCTCCCTGGTGGGTTGTGTTCACCCAGGCGCACCTCCGGTGCCCATCTTCTGGTATATAAGTCATTTTGACCTAGAAAAAAAAATAAGGAGAGGACTTTCGGGACGGAGCGCCGCCATCTCGAGGTGGAACTTGGGCAGGAGTACTTTTGCCCTCCGACGGAGCGATTCTGCCGGGGGAACTTCCCTCCCGGAGGGGGAAATCATCGTCATCATCATCACCAACAACTCTCCCATCTTGGGGAGGGCAATCTCCATCAACATCTTCAACTGCACCAACTCCTCTCAAACCCTAGTTCATCTCTTGTGTTCAATCTTGTTACCGGAACTATAGATTGGTGCTTGTGGGTGACTAGTAGTGTTGATTACATCTTGTAGTTGATCACTATATGGTTTATTTGGTGGAATATTGTATGTTCAGATCCAATATGCTATTTAATACCCCTCTGATCTTGAGCATGTTTATCACTTGTGAGTAGTTACTTTTGTTCTTGAGGTCACGGGAGAAATCATGTTGCAAGTAATCATGTGAACTTGATATGTGTTTGATATTAGGATAGTATGTATGTTGTGATTCCCTTAGTGGTGTCATGTGAAGGTCGACTACATGACACTTCACCATATTTGGGCCTAAGGGAATGCATTGTGGAGTAGCAATTAGACGATGGGTTGCGAGAGTGACAGAAGCTTAAACCCTAGTTTATGCGCTATTCCGTAAGGGACCGATTGGATCCAAAAATTTAACGCTATGGTTAGAATTTATTCTTAATACTTTTCTCGTAGTTGCGGATGCTTGCTGGAGGGTTAATCATAAGTAGGAGGTTTGTTCAAGTAAGAACAACACCTAAGCACCGGTCCACCCACATATCAAATTATCAAAGTAGCAAACACAAATCAAACCAACATGATGAAAGTGACTAGATGAAATTCCCATGTACCCTCAAGAATGCTTTGGTTACTATAAGAGACCGTTTTGGCCTGTCCTTTGCCTCAAAAGGATCTACCTTGCTGCACTTTTGTTACTACTATCATTACTTGCTCGTTACAAATTATCTGGCTATCAAACTACTCCGTTACTTACAGTTTCAGCACTTGCAGACACTACCTTGCTGAAAACCACTTGCCATTTCCTTCTGCTCCTCGTTGGGTTCGACACTCTTACTTATTGAAAAGAGCTACAACTGATCCCCTATACTTGTGGGTCATCAAGGCTATTTTCTGGCGCCGTTGCCGGGGAGTGAAGCTCCTTTGGTAAGTGGAATTTGGTAAGGAAGCATTTATATAGTGTGCTGAAATTTATTGTCACTTGTTACTATGGAGAACAATCCTTTGAGGGGTTTGTTCGGGGTATCTTCACCTCGATTAGAACCACAATTAGTTACCCCTCAACCTACTGCACCTACTAAAAATATCGAATATGAAATTCCTTCAGGTATGAAGCTGCTAGCTAATCCTTATGCAGGAGACGGAACTGAACATCCTGATATGCATTTGATATATGTGGAACAAATTTGTGGATTGTTTAAGCTTGCATGCCTGCAGGTCGACTCTAGAGGATCCCCGGGTACCGAGCTCGAATTCGCCCTATAGTGAGTCGTATTACAATTCACTGGCCGTCGTTTTACAACGTCGTGACTGGGAAAACCCTTTATCCTATGCATCTAGTTCATCGCGATCGGAATTACATATGTAATTTTTGGCCTCGTGAAGGAGAAAGTATCGCTCTAGCTTGGGGGAGGCTTAAGTCAATGTTATATTCATGCCCCAATCATGAGCTCTCAAGAGAAATTATTGTTCAAAATTTTTATGCTCGGCTTTCTTGTGATGATCAATCCATGCTTGATACTTCTTGTACTGGTTTTTTTATGAAGAAGACTATTGAATTCCGGTGGGATCTTTTGGAAAGAATTAAACGCAACTCTGAAGATTGGGAACTCGACGAAGGTAAAGAGTCAGGTATTAAGCTTAAGTATGATTGTGTTAAATCTTTTATGAATACCGATGCTTTTCAAAAGTTTAGCACTAAATATGGACTTGACTCTGAGATAGTAGCCTCCTTTTGTGAATCATTTGCTACTCATGTTGATCTCCCTAAAGAGAAGTGGTTTAAATATCACCCACCTGTTAAAGAAGAAGTTAAAGAACCGGTTCCAGCTAAAGAGGAAACTATAGTTTATAATGTTGATCCAGTTGTTCCTACTGAAGGAAATATGCCCTAGAGGCAATAATAAAGTTATTATTTATTTCCTTATATCATGATAAATGTTTATTATTCATGCTAGAATTGTATTAACCGGAAACATAATACATGTGTGAATACATAGACAAACAAGAGTGTCACTAGTATGCCTCTAATTGACTAGCTTGTTAATTAAAGATGGTTATGTTTCCTAACCATGGACAAAGAGTTGTTATTTGATTAACGGGATCACATCATTAGTTGAATGATCTGATTGACATGACCCATTCCATTAGCTTAGCACCCAATCGTTTAGTATGTTGCTATTGCTTTCTTCATGACTTATACATGTTCCTATGACTATAAAATTATGCAACTCCCGTTTACCGGAGGAACACTTTGTGTGCTACCAAACGTCACAACGTAACTGGGTGATTATAAAGGAGCTCTACAGGTGTCTCCAAAGGTAGATGTTGGGTTGGCGTATTTCGAGATTAGGATTTGTCACTCCGATTGTCGGAGAGGTATCTCTGGGCCCTCTCGGTAATGCACATCACATAAGCCTTGCAAGCATTGCAACTAATGAGTTAGTTGCGGGATGATGTATTACAGAACGAGTAAAGAGACTTGCCGGTAACGAGATTGAACTAGGTATTGGATACCGACGATCAAATCTCGGGCAAGTAACATACCGATGACAAAGGGAACAACGTATGTTGTTATGCGGTCTGACCGATAAAGATCTTCGTAGAATATGTAGGAGCCAATATGGGCATCCAGGTCCCGCTATTGGTTATTGACCGGAGATGTGTCTCAGTCATGTCTGCATTGTTCTCGAACCATAGGGTCCGCACGCTTAAGGTTTTCGATGACAGTTATATTATGAGTTTTGATGTACCGAAGGAGTTCGGAGTCCCGGATGAGATCGGGGACATGACGAGGAGTCTCGAAATGGTCGAGACATAAAGATCGATATATTGGACGACTATATTCGGACTTCGGAAAGGTTCCGAGTAATTCGGGTATTTTTCGGAGTACCGGAGAGTTACGGGAATTCGCCGGGAGAAGTATTGGGCCTTGATGGGCTTTAGTGGGAAGAGGAGAAAGGGCCTGCTGCGCCCCCCCTCCCCTCTAGTGCGAATTGGACTAGGGAAAAGGGGGCCGGCCACCTTTCCTTCTCCTCCACTTCCTTCTCCCTTCCTCCCCTCTTGGTGGACTCCTACTAGGACTTGGAGTCCTAGTAGGACTCCACATCCTGGCCGCACCTAGCCTTGGCCGGCCTCCTCCTCCTCCATCCTTTATATACAGGGGCAGGGGGCACCCCATAGACACACAAGTTGATCCACGTGATCGTTCCTTAGCCGTGTGCGGTGCCCCCTGCCACCATATTCCACCTCGGTCATACCGTTGTAGTGCTTAGGCGAAGCCCTGCATCGGTAGAACATCATCATCGTCACCACGCTGTTGTGCTGACAGAACTCATCCCCGAAGCTTTGCTGGATCGGAGCCCGGGGAGCATCATCGAGCCGTACATGTGCTAAGAACTCGGAGGTGCCGGAGTAATGGTGCTTGGATCGGTCGGATCGGGAAGACGTACGACTACTTCCTCTACGTTGTGTCAACGCTTCCGCAGCCGGTCTGCGTGGGTACGTAGACAACACTCTCCCCTCTCGTTGCTATGCATCACCATGATCTTGCGTGTGCGTAGGAAATTTTTTGAAATTACTGCGTTCCCCAACACCTACTGCTTATATTGAGAAACCACCTTTCCCTGTTAGGATAAAGGAACATGCTAAAGTTTCGACTGTGGTCAACAAAAGTTATATTAGAACACCCAAACCTGATGAACAAATTAAAGTAGAGCCTAGTGTTGCCATGGTTACAAATCTCTTGGAAGAAGATATAGATGGGCATGTTATTTACTTCTGCAATGAAGCTACTAGAATTGTCAAACCCGAAGATAACCACAAACCTGTGGTTGGCATGCCTGTTGTCTCAGTTAAAATAGGAGATCACTATTATCATGGTTTATGTGACATGGGTGCTAGCGTGAGTGCTATTCCTTACATTTTATATCAAGAAATTGTAAATGACATAGCACCCACAGAGATAGAAGACATAGATGTTACTCTTAAACTTGCTAATAGATACACTATTTCACCCATTGGGATTGTTAGAGATGTTGAAGTCTTGTATGGGAAAATAAAATACCCTACTGATTTTCTTGTTCTTGGTTCCCCACAAGATGACTTTTGTCCCATTATTTTCGGTAGACCTTTCTTGAACACCGTTTATGCTAAGATAGACTGTAAGAAACAAACTGTCAGTGTTAGTTTTGGTGATGAGTCTCATGTGTTTAATTTTTCCAAGTTTAGTAGAAAACTTCATGAAAAAGAATTTCCTAGTAAGGATGAAATAATTGGTCTTGCTTCTATTGTTGTGCCTCGTACTGATCCTCTAGAACAATATTTGCTAGACCATGAAAATGATTTACACATGCATGAAAGAAATGAGATAGACAATATTTTCTTCGAACAACGTCCTCTGCTTAAACACAATTTTCCTGTTAAAACTCTAGGAGGTCCTCCTCCACCTAAAGGTGATCCTGTGTTTGAATTAAAACAATTGCCACACACTTTGAAATATGCTTATCTTGATGAAAAGAAGATATATCTTGTTATTATTAGTGCTAACCTTTCAGAACATGAAGAAGAAAGATTACTGAAAGTTCTAAGAAAGCACTGAGCTGCTATTGGATATACTCTTGATGATTTAAAGGGCATTAGTCCCACTCTATGTTAGCACAAAATTAATATGGAACCTGATGTTAAACCCGTTGTTCATCCCCAACATCGGTTAAACCCGAAGATGGAAGAAGTGGTAAGAACGGAAATATTAAAACTTCTGGAAGCAGGTATAATCTATCGCATAGCTGATAGTAGATGGGTAAGTCCAGTTCATTTTGTCCCCAAGAAAGGAGGTATTACTGTTGTTCCTAATGATAAGAATGAACTTATTCCACAAAGAATTGTTACAGGCTATAGAATGGTAATTGACTTTAGAAAACAAACAAAGCAACTAGAAAAGATCATTACCCTCTGCCTTTTATTGATCAAATGCTACTACCTCCATCTCGGTGAATAAGTCATTCGCGTAGTTCTAGGTTAACGATTTAACTATCTAAATATGTATTATATGTGCAAAAAATATATATTTAGAAACTACATTCGTGTAGAAATCTATTGATATACTTTTCACGACATATAACACATATTTAATTGCTCAAATCGATGACCTAGAACTACACAAATGACTTATTCACCTAGACGGAGGTAGTAGAAAGATTATCTAAGCACACACACTTTTGCTTTCTTGATGGATATTATGGTTTCTCACAATACATATTTCTCAACCTGATCAAGAAAATACCACTTTCACTTGTCCCTTTGGAACTTATGCTTACAGATGTATGCATTTTGGTTTATGCAATGCACCTGCTACATTTCAAAGATGTATGAATGCTATATTCTCTGATTTTTGTGAAAAGATTGTTGAGGTTTTCATGGATGATTTCTCTACTTATGGGAAGTCTTTTGACGATTGTTTAAGCAATCTTGATCGAGTTTTGTAGAGATGTAAACAAACAAATCTTGTCTTTAATTGGGAGAAGTGCCACTTTATGGTTAATGAAGGTATTGTATTGGGTCATAAATTTTTGAAAAGGGAATTGAAGTGGACAACACTAAGGTTGATGCAATTGAGAAAATGCCATGGCCTAAAGACATCAAAGGTATTCGTAGTTTCCTAGGTCATGCTGGTTTCTATACGAGGTTTATTAAAGACTTCTCTAAAATTTCTAGGCCTCTTACAAATCTTTTGCAAAAGGAAGTTCCTTTTGTTTTTGACGATGATTGTTTTGAAGCCTTTGAGACACTTAAGAAAGCCTTAATTTTTGCACCTATTGTTCAACCACCTGATTGGAACTTGCCTTTTGAAATTATGTGTGATGCTAGTGATTATGCTGTTGGTGCTGTTCTAGGACAAAGAGTTGATAAGAAACGGAATTTCATTGATTATGCTAGTAAAACTCTAGATAGTGCTCAACGAAATTATGCTACTACTGAAAAAGAATTTCTAGCAGTGGTGTTTGCTTGTGATAAATTTAGATCTTACATTGTTGACTCTAAAGTTATCATTCACACCGATCATGGTGCTATTAAATATCTTATGGAAAAGAAAGATGCTAAACTTAGAC
This sequence comes from Triticum urartu, assembly GCF_003073215.2. Taxonomy (NCBI): domain Eukaryota; kingdom Viridiplantae; phylum Streptophyta; class Magnoliopsida; order Poales; family Poaceae; genus Triticum; species Triticum urartu. Next base: position 46,835,907 of record NC_053024.1, read on the forward strand.
TTATTCGTTGGGTTCTCTTGCTACAAGAATTTGATTTGCATATTACTGATAGGAAAGGAGCTGAGAACCCAGTAGCCGATAACTTGTCTAGGCTTGAAAATGTGCTTGATGACCCACTACCTATTGATGACAGTTTTCCTGATGAGCAGCTAGCTGCAATAAATGTTTCTAATACACTCCTTGGTATGCTAATTATGCTAATTACATTGTTGCTAAATATTTACCACCAAGCTTTACATACCAACAAAAGAAAAAAAAATTCTTCTATGATTTAAGACACTACTTTTGGGATGACCCACATCTTTATAAAGAAGGAGTAGATGGTATTATTAGACGTTGTGTACCTGAGCATGAACTGGGACAAATCTTACAGAAATGTCACTCCGAAGCTTATGGAGGGCATCATGCTGGAGATAAAACAGCTCACAAGGTATTGCAATCTGGATTTTATTGGCCTACTCTCTTAAAGGATGCCCGTAAGTTCATCCTATCTTGTGATGAATGTCAAAGAATAGGTAATATCGGTAAGCTTCAAGAAATGCCTATGAATTATTCACTTGCTGTCGAACCATTTGATGTTTGGGGATTTGATTACATGGGACCTTTTCCTTCCTCTAATGGGTATACACATATTTTGGTTGCTGTTGATTATGTTACTAAATGGGTAGAAGCTATTCCAACTAGTAGTGCTAATCAAAACACCTGTATTAAAATGCTTAAGGAAGTTATTTTCCCAACGTTTGGAGTCCCTAGATATTTAATGACTGATGGTGGTTCACACTTTATTCATGGTGCTTTCGGTAAAATGCTTGCTAAGTATGATGTTAACCATAGAATTGCATCACCTTATCATCCTCCGTCTAGTGGTCAATTTGAACTTAGCAATAGAGAAATAAAATTAATTTTGCAAAAGACTGTCAATAGGTCCAGGAAGAACTGGTCTAAGAAATTAGATGATGCACTTTGGGCTTATAGAACAACATATAAAAATCCTATGCGTATGTCTCCTTATAAAATGGTTTATGGAAAAGTTTGTCATTTGCCTCTTGAGTTAGAACATAAAGCATATTGGGCAGTTAAAGAACTCAACTATGATTTCAAACTTGTCTGTGAAAAGAGGCTATTTGATATTAGCTCATTAGATGAAAGGAGGCAAAAGACTGTCAATAGGTCCAGGAAGAACTGGTCTAAGAAATTAGATGATGCACTTTGGGCTTATAGAACAACATATAAAAATCCTACACGTATGTCTCCTTATAAAATGGTTTATGGAAAAGTTTGTCATTTGCCTCTTGAGTTAGAACATAAAGCATATTGGGCAGTTAAAGAACTCAACTATGATTTCAAACTTGTCTGTGAAAAGAGGCTATTTGATATTAGCTCATTAGATGAATGGAGAACCCAAGCTTATGAAAATGCCAAGTTATTTAAAGAAAAAGTTAAAAGATGGCATGATAAAAGAATTCAAAAACGTGAGTTCAAAGTCGGAGAATATGTTCTTTTGTACAACTCTCGTTTCAGGTTCTTTGCAGGAAAACTCCTCTCTAAATGGGAAGGACCCTATGTTATCGAGGAGGTTTATCGGTCTGGAGCTATCAAAATAAATAACGCCAAAGGTACTAACCCGAAGGTTGTTAATGGGCAACGAATAAAACATTATATCTCAGGTATGCCCATTAATGTTGAAAGTAATATTATCCAAACATTGACACCGGAACAACACATAAAAGAATTCTTCCGGAACACTCCAGAATCATGAAAATAAGGAGGTACGTGATAAGGTAAGTAAACGGACTCCGAAAAATCCACAAAAATATTTTTTGTCAGTTTTGGAATATTTAGAAAATTTAGAAAATAAGAAATTTCTAGGAAGCGTACTCTGGTGGGCACCTTCCGGACACTATTTTTCTACAACTTACTTGTTTCTCAAGATAAAAAAATCTTTATATACCCCCCGAACCTGTTGACCACTGTATTGCGGAGAAATCTTCTGTTTTATTTTTCTTGCTGTTTCACTGACAGATCTGAAAATATGTCATCCCAAGACTCTGAGGGTGAGAGCTATGTTGCTGACTTCATCGCAAACCCTAAGTCTTATGGGGATGTGGAGCATTATGGCAGGACTTCGGAGGAAGAGGAAGATTATTACCCTAGGGAGAAGGAGGAGACGAGCTCAGATGAGGATGAAGCCCCGTTGCCTCAACCTGGGGAGATGCATGTGGAGTTCAAGAAGTCCAGCCTCCCCAACAAAGCAAAGAGGCCTAAGGTTCAGTTTATACCCTTCCGCCTTTTGCAGGAAAATAAGCAAGATTTATGCAAAATGGTATCGGAGCTTGAGCAGGAGATCGTTGAATTGAAGGAGGAAAATTCCATCCTCAAACATAAGCTGAGAAAGAGGGACAAACCCTCTACTTCACCACCACCACCTTCTTCTTCACCACCAAAGGAAAATTGAGTTTCGGGTATGGGCACTCCCCTTGGCTTTCACCAAGCTTGGGGGAGGTGCCTCGGTATCATATCATCCCTATTATCTTTTGCCTTTACTTATTTCAGTTCGATCTTTTGCCTTAGATGAATAAAAGTTTAGTTCGATCCTTTCTTTTCGAGAGTTTGGTTAGCGATCTATCTTTGTAATCGTGTGCAAGATATATAATAAAGTTTAGTTTGAGTTTTTGCTTTATTTACTTTCATGTTGCAATAAAAAGAAAGGAAAGAAGTGAATTAAAAAGAACATATGCTAATCTTTGAAGGAAATATGCCCTAGAGGCAATAGTAAAGTTCTTATTTATATTTCCTTATATCATGATAAATGTTTATTATTCATGCTAGAATTGTATTAACCGGAAACTTAGTACATGTGTGAATACATAGACAAACAGAGTGTCCCTAGTATGCCTCTACTTGACTAGCTCGTTAATCAAAGATGGTTAAGTTTCCTAGCCATAGACATGTGTTGTCATTTGATGAACGGGATCACATCATTAGAGAATGATGTGATGGACAAGACCCATCCGTTAGCTTAGCACTATGATCGTTTAGTTTATTGCTATTGCTTTCATCATGACTTATACATGTTCCTATGACTATGAGATTATGCAACTCCCGAATACCGGAGGAACACTTTGTGTGCTACCAAACATCACAACGTAACTGGGTGATTATAAAGATGCTCTACAGGTGTCTCCGATGGTGTTTGTTGAGTTGGCATAGATCGAGATTAGGATTTGTCACTCCGATTGTCGGAGAGGTATCTCTAGGCCCTCTCGGTAATGCTCATCACTATAAGACTTGCAAGCAATGTGACTAATGAGTTAGTTGCGGGATGATGCATTATGGAACGAGTAAAGAGACTTGCCGGTAACGAGATTGAACTAGGTATGATGATACCGATGATCGAATCTCGGGCAAGTAACATACCGATGACAAAGGGAACAACTTATGTTGTTATGCGGTTTGACCGATAAAGATCTTCGTAGAATATGTAGGAGCCAATATGAGCATCCAGGTTCCACTATTGGTTATTGACCGGAGATGTGTCTCGGTCATGTCTACATAGTTCTCGAACCCGTAGGGTCCGCACGCTTAACGTTCGATGACGATTTGTATTATGAGTTTATGTGATTTGATGACCGAAGGTTGTTCGGAGTCCCGGATGAGATCTCGGACATGACGAGGAGTCTCGAAATGGTCGAGACATAAAGATCTATATATTGGAAGGCTATATTCGGACATCGAAGGTTCCGAGTGATTCGGGTATTTTTCGGAGTACCGGAGAGTTACGAGAATTCGTCGGGGGAAGTAGTGGGCCTTAATGGGCCATACGGGAAATGAGAGAAGGGCTTCAAGGGGTGGCCGTGCTCCCCCCATGGGCTGGTCCGAATTGGACTAGGAGGGGGCGGCGCCCCCTCCTTCCTTCTCCCCTCCTCCTCCTTCCCTCCTCCTACTAGGAATAGGAAAGAGGAGGGAAATCCTACTAGGACTCCCCACACCAGGCACGTCCTCCTAGGGCTGGCCACCTCTTCCCTCCCCTCCTTTATATACGTGGCCAGGGGGCACCCCATAGACACACAAGTTGATCTTAGCCGTGTGCGGTGCCTCCCTCCACAGACTTCCACCTCGGTCATATTGTCGTAGTGCTTAGGCGAAGCCGGCCCTGCATCGGTAACTTCATCATCACCGTCAACACGCCGTCGTGCTGACAAAACTCTCCCTCGGCCTCAGCTGGAGTTCGAGGGACGTCACCGAGCTGAACGTGTGAAGATCGCGGAGGTGCCGTGCGTTCAGTACTTGGATCAGTTGGATCACGAAGACGTTCGACTACATCAACCGCGTTACTAAACGCTTCCGCTTTCAGTCTATGAGGGTACGTGGACACACTCTACCCGCTCGTTGCTATGCTTCTCCTAGATAGATCTTGTGTGATCATAGGATTTTTTTTGAAATACTACATTACCCAACAATCTTATGGTAAGTGATGACACCACATAAGGAAAAGTATAGGTAGAAAATTTTATTAGAGATTGATAAACATAGCATTGGTCAATGATGCAACTCATGAAAGAATTAATAAGGGAAGAGAAGATTCACATATAAATACACTATCCTAGAAATCTTTTGTGATTGTGAGCCCCCATCAAAATATAATATGCCAAAATTGTTGACGTTGGACAAGGAAGACAACGTAATAATTCATGTTTGTTCATATTCGCATAGAAGTCATATTGTCATGGACCCTTTAACATGTGGTGCTTGCCCCTATCTTTGCTAGCCAAAAAATTCCGCACGAAGTAGAGATACTACTTGTGCATCCAAAAACCCTTAAACCCAAATCCTATTTCAAGAGTCCACCATACCTACCTATGGATTGAGCAAGATCCTTCAAGTAAGTTGTCATCGGTGCAATAAGGCAAGAAAAATTGCTTCTAAAATTGTGAGATCATTTAGTGTAAGAGAAAATTGAGCGTTGCACGAACTTGTGATGGCGAAGAATAAAAGCGACAGACTGCATAATAAAGATCGCTACCACAAGGGGTAATGCAACTTGATGTTCTTGAAGGAAATATGCCCTAGAGGCAATAATAAAGTTATTATTTTATTTCCTTATATCATGATAAATGTTTATTATTCATGCTAGAATTTTATTAAATAGAAACTTGATACATGTGTGGATACATAGACAAAACACTGTGTCCCTAGTAAGCCTCTACTAGACTAGCTCATTAATCAAAGATGGTTAAGTTTCCTAGCCATAGACATATGTTGTCATTCGATGAATGGGATCACATCATTAGGAGAATGATGTGATGGACAAGACCCATCCGTTACCTTAGCATAATGATCGTTTAGTTTTATTGCTATTGCTTTCTTTATGACTTATACATATTACTTTGACTATGAGATTATGCAACTCCTGAATACCAGAGGAACACCTTCTGTGCTATCAAATGTCACGACCTAACTGGGTGATTATAAAGATGCCCTACAGGTGTCTCCGAAGGTGTTTGTTGGGTTGGCATAGATCGAGACTAGGATTTGTCACTCCGAGTTTCAGAGAGGTATCTGGGCCCTCTCGGTAATGCACATCACTATAAGCCTTGCAAGCAATGTGACTAATGAGTTAGTTGCGGGATGATGCATTACAGAACAAGTAAAGAGACTTTCTGGAAACGAGATTGAACTAGGTATGATGATACCGACGATCTAATCTCGGACAAGTAACATACCGACGACAAAGGTAACAACGTATGTTGTTATGCGGTTTGACCGATAAAGATCTTCGTAGAATATGTAGGAGCCAATATGAGCATCTAGGTTCCGCTATTGGTTATTGATCGGAGAGGTGTCTCGATCATGTCTACATAGTTCTCAAACCCGTAGGGTCCGCACGCTTAACATTCAATGACGATTTGTATTATGAGTTATGTGATTTGATGAGCGAAGATTGTTCAGAGTCCCGGATGAGATCGCGGACATGAAGAGGAGTCTCGAAGTGGTCGAGAGGTAAGGATACATATATTGGAAGGCTATATTCGGATATCGAAAAGGTTCCGAGTGATTCGGGTATTTTTTGGAGTACCGGGGAGTTATGGGAATTCACCGGGAGAGGTAATGTGTCTTATTGGGCCATACGGGAAAGGAGGTGGCAGACCAAAGGGGAGGTGGCGCGCCCCCCCCATGGGTCCTAATTGTACTAGGGGAAGGGGGCGGCGCCCCCCTTGCCCTTTCCTACTCCCGCTCTCTTTCCCTCTTTCCTTCTCTCCTACTCCCAAAAGGAAAAGGATTCCTACTAGGACTTGGATGTCCTAGTAGGACTCCATACTCTTGGCGCACCCCTAGGGGGCCGGCCTCTCTCCCTCCCTCCTTTATATACATGGGCAGGGGGCACCCCAAAGGCACTCAAGATTTGTCTTAGCCGTGTGCGGTGCCCCCCTCCATAGTTACACACCTCGGTCATATCGTCGTAGTGCTTAGGCGAAGCCCTGTGCCGGTAACTTCATCATCACCGTCACCACGCCGTCGTGCTGACGAAACACTCCCTCGTCCTCAACTGGATCAAGAGTTTGAGGGCCGTCAACGTGCTGAACGTGTGCTGAACACGGAGGTGCCGTACGTTCGGTAGTTGGATCGGTTGGATCATGAAGACATTCAACTACATCAACCGCGTTACTAAACGCTTCCGCTTTTGGTCTACGAGGGTACGTGGACACACTCTCCCTGCTCGTTGCTATGCTTCTCCTAGATAGATCTTATGTGATAGTAGGTATTTTTTTTGAAATACTACATTCCCCAACAATGGCATCATGAGCCAGGTCTATGCGTAGATGATATGCACGAGTAGAACACAAAAGAGTTGTGGGCGGTAATAGTCATACTGCTTACCACCAACGTCTTACTTTGATTCGGTGGTATTGTTGGATGAAGCAGCCCGGACCGACATTACATGACCGCGTTCATGAGACTGGTTCTATTGACGTGCTTTGCACACAGGTGGCTGGCGGGTGTCTGTTTCTCCAACTTTAGTTGAATCGAGTTTGACTACGGCCGGTCCTTGTTGAAGGTTAAAACAGCACACTTGACGAAAAATCGTAGTGGTTTTGTGCCTTGGTAAGAACAGTTCTTGCTAGATACCCGTAGCAGCCACGTAAAACTTGCAACAACAAAGTAGAGGACGTCTAACTTGTTTTTGCAGGATATGTTGTGATATGATATGGTCACGACATGATGTGATATATGTTGTTGTATGAGATGATCATGTTTTGTAAAGTTATCGGCAATTGGTAGGAGCCATATGGTTGTCTTCTTATTGTATGAATTGCGATCGCCATGTAATTGCTTTACTTTATCACTATGCGTTAGTGATAGTCGTAGAAGCAATAGTTGGCGAGACGACTGATACGTCCATTTTGCATCATGTTTTCCTACTGTTATTTACATTGTTTTATTGCATAATAATGCTTTTTGGAGTAATTCTAATGCCTTTTCTCTCATAATTTGCAAGGTACACACAAAGAGGGAGAATTCCGGCAGCTGGAAATCTGGACCTGAAAAAGCTACGTCAGGCCACCTATTCTGCACAACTCCAAATGAGCTCAAACTTCACGGAGATTTTTTATGGGTTATTTATGAAATATTGGAGCCAATAACTACCAGAGGGGGGCCACCAGGTGGGCACAACCCACCTAGGCGCGCTAGGCCCCCCTGGCGCGCCCTGATGGGTTGTGGCCTCCTCGGCCCACCTCCGGTGCCCATCTTCTAGTATACAAGTCATTTTGACCTAGAAAAAAATAAAGAGAGGACTTTTGGGACGAAGCGCCGCCGCCTCGAGGCGGAACTTGGGCAGGAGCACTTTTGCCCTCCGGCGGAGCGATTCCACCGGGGGAACTTCCCTCCCGGAGGGGGAAATCATCGTCATCATCATCACCAACAAATCTCCCATCTTGGGGAGGGCAATCTTCATCAACATTTTCAACAGAACCAACTCCTCTCATACCCTAGTTCATCTCTTGTGTTCAATCTTGTTACCGGAACTATAGATTAGTACTTGTGGGTGACTAGTAGTGTTGGTTACATCTTGTAGTTGATCACTATATGGTTTATTTGGTGGAAGATTATATGTTTAGATCCATTATGCTACTTAACACCCCTTTGATCTTGAGCATGTTTATCACTTGTGAGTAGTTACCTTTGTTCTTGAGGTCACGGGAGAAATCATGTTGCAAGTAATCATGTGAACTTGATATGTGTTTGATATTGGTAGTATGTATGTTGTGATTCCCTTAGTGGTGTCATGTGAACGTCGACTACATGACACTTCACCATATTTGGGCCTAAGGGAATGCATTGTGGAGTAGCAATTAGATGACGGATTGCGAGAGTGACAGAAGCGTAAACCCCAGTTTATGCGCTATTCCGTAAGGGATCGATTGGATCCAAAAGTTTAATGCTATGGTTAGAATTTATTCTTAATACTTTTCTCGTAGTTGCGGCTGCTTGCGAGAGGGTTAATCATAAGTAGGAGGTTTGTTCAAGTAAGAACAACACCTAAGCACCGGTCCACCCACATATCAAATTATCAAAGTAGCGAACACAAATTGAACCAACATGATGAAAGTGACTAGATGGAATTCCCGTGTACCCTCAAGAACGCTTTGCTATTTATAAGAAACCGTTTTGGCCTGTCCTTTGCCTCAAAAGGATTGGGCTACCTTGCTGCACTTTCGTTACCGTTACCGTTACTTGCTTGTTACAAATTATCTTGCTATCAAACTACTTGCTAGTTACAATTTCAGCACTTGCAGACACCACCTTACTGAAAACTACTTGTCATTTCCTTCTGCTTCTCATTGGGTTCGACACTCTTACTTTTCGAAAAGAGCTACAATTGATCCCCTATACTTGTGGGTCATCAAGGCTATTTTCTGGCGTGTTGCCGGGGAGTGAAGTGCCTTTGGTAAGTGGAATTTGGTAAGGAAACATTTATATAGTGTGCTGAAATTTATTGTCACTTGTTACTATGGAGAATAATCCTTTGAGGGGTTTGTTCAAGGTATCTTCACCTCGTCCGGAACCACAATTAGTTACCCCTCAACCTACTACACCTACTGAAAATATTGAATATGAAATTCCTTCGGGTATGATAGAACAACTGCTAGCTAATCTTTATGCAGGAGATGGAACCGAACATCCTGATATGCACTTGATATATGTAGAACAAATTTGTGGATTGTTCCAGCTTGCAGGTTTACTCGGGAATGAAGTTATGAAGAAGGTTTTACTTTTATCTTTGAAGGGAAAAGCATTGGCATGGTATAGGCTATGCGATGATATTGAATCTTCGAATTGGAATCGTTTGAAATTGGAGTTCCACCAAAAATTTTATCCTATGCATCTAGTTCATCGTGATCGGAATTATATATATAATTTTTATCCTCGTGAAGGAGAAAGTATCTCTCTAGCTTGGGGGAGGATTAAGTCAATGTTATTTTCATGCCCCAATCATGAGCTCTCGAGAGAAATTATCATTCAAAATTTTTATGCTCGGCTTTCTCGTGATAATCAATCCATGCTTGATACTTCTTGTACTGGTTCTTTTATGAAGAAGACTATTGAATTCTGGTGGGATCTTTTGGAAAGAGTAAAGTGCAACTCTGAAGATTGGGAACTCGACGGAGGTAAAGAGTCAGTTATTAAACTTAAGTATGATTGTGTTCAATCTTTTATGGATACCGATGTTTTTCAAAAGTTTAGCACTAAATATGGACTTGACTCTGAGATAGTAGCCTCCTTTTGTGAATCATTTGCTACTCATGTTGAACTCCCAAAAGAGAAGTGGTTTAAATATCACCCACCTATTAAAGAAGAAATAAAAGAACCTATACCACCTAAGGAAGAAACTATACTTTATAATGTTGATCTAGTTGTTCCTTCTGCTTATATAGAGAAACCACCTTTCCCTATTAGGATAAAGGAACATGCTAAAGTTTCAACTGTGGTTAACAAAAGCTATATTAGCACACCTAAACCCGATGAACAAATCAAAGTAGAACCTAGTATTGCTATGGTTAAAGATCTCTTGGAACAGGATATTGATGGGCATGTTATTTACTTCTGTGAAGAAGCTACTAGAATTGCCAAACTAGATAAGAATGATAATCATAGACCTGTTGTTGACATGCCTGTTGTCTCAATTAAAATAGGAGATCACTGTTATCATGGTTTATGTAACATAGGTGCTAGTGTGAGTGCTATTCCCTTTACCTTATACCAGGAATTATGAATGAAATAGTACCAGCTGAAATAGAAGAAATAGATGCCACTATTAAACTTGCTAATAGAGACACCACCACACCACTTGGGATTGTTAGAGATGTTGAAGTCTTGTGTGGGAAAATAAAATACCCTACTGATTTTCTTGTTCTTAGTTCCCCACAAGATCACTTCTGTCCCATTATCTTTGGTAGACCTTTCTTAAACACCGTTAATGCTCAAATAGATTGTACGAAACAAACTGTTGGTGTTAGCTTTGGTGGCGAGTCTCATGAGTTTAATTTTTCCATGTTTAGTAGAAAGCTTCATGAAAAAGAATTGCCTAGTAAGGATGAATTAATTGGCCTTGCTTCAATTGCTGTGCCACCTACTGATCCTTTAGAACAATATTTGCTGGACCATGAAAATGATTTACATATGCATGAAAGAAATGAAATAGATGATATTTTCTTTGAACAACGACCTCTTCTTAAACACAATTTGCCTATTGAAACTCTTGGAGGTCCACCTCCACCTAAAGGTGACCCTATGTTTGAATTAAAACAATTGCCAAACACTTTGAAATATGCTTATCTTGATGAAAAGAAAATATATCATGTTATTATCAGTGCTAACCTTTCAGAACATGAAGAAGAAAGATTATTGAAAGTTCTGAGGAAGCACCGGGCTGCTATTGGATATACTCTTGATGATTTAAAGGGCATTAGTCCCACTCTATGTCAGCACAAAATTAATATGGAACCTGATGCTAAACCAGTTGTTGATCACCAACGTCGGTTAAACCCGAAGATCGAAGAAGTGGTAAGAACGGAAATACTAAAACTTCTGGAAGCACGTATAATCTATCCTATAGCTGATATTAGATGGGTAAGTCCTGTTCATTGTGTTCCTAAGAAAGGAGGTATTACTGTTGTTCCTGATGATAAGAATGAACTTATACCACAAAGAATTGTTACAGGTTATAGAATGGTAATTGATTTTAGAAAATTAAACAAAGCAACTTGAAAAGATCATTACCCCTTACCTTTTATAGATGAAATGCTTGAAAGATTATCTAAGCACACACACTTCTGCTTCCTTGATGGTTATTCTGGCTTTTCACAAATACCCGTATCTCAACCTGATCAAGAAAATACTACTTTTACTTGTCCCTTTGGAACCTATTGATACGTCTCCAATGCATCTACTTTTTCTCACGCTTTTCCTCTTGTTTTGGACTCTAATTTGCATGATTTGAATGAAACTAACCCCGGATTGACGCTGTTTTCAGCAGAACTACCATGGTGTTGTTTTTCTGCAGAAATAAAAGTTCTCGGAATTGAACGAAACTTTTGCGAGGATTTTTTATATCAATAATAAAAATTTCTGGAGCCAAGACCCACCAAAGAGGGGCCCCTGGTTGGGAACAACCCACCAGAATGGAAATACGAGCTTTATGTCTTTCTCTTTATATAAAATTGCTTTGTGTGAAAACTGCTTTGTGTGATTTAGGAGCTGGTGTTAGTGTTATGCCTTTCTCTTTATATAAAATACTTGACTTGAATAAACTCACACCTACTGAAATATCTTTGGAAATGTCTGACAAGTCAACTGCCATACCTATCGGTATCTGTGAGGATGTGCCCGTTGTTGTTGCTAATGTTACTATTTTGACTGACTTTGTTATACTTGAGACGCCCGAGGACGACAACATGTCGATTATCCTTGGTAGACCCTTCTTGAATACTGCAGGGGCTGTTATTGATTGCAATAGAAGCAAGGTCACTTTTCATATCAATGGTAATGAGCATACGGTGCACTTTCTAAAGAAACAATTCCAAGTGAATGGTATTAATGTTATTGAAAAGCTCCGACAATCACTATTGGAAGTTTTCAAATACCTCTACCTACTTCAAAAAGAAATATGAAATGCTTATTGTTGGGGAAATTCTTATCCCCATTGAGGTAACTTAGTGATTTACGAAAGTTCTTCGGTTTCATGCTAATCGAAAGTGGTTGTTAATAAGACTTGATCAACCTTATTAATGAACCATTTTTGAGCGGTATGAAGTTGACGAATTTAGTAAGCACTACCTTCTGTCCCTACTTTTTATTCTCTATTTTTATTAGTTAAATAAAATAAAATACCATTTTCTTCTGTTTTCTGAATTTCCCGTGCAATAAAAAATGACCCAAAAATAAAAGTTCTCAGAATGCTCTGAAAATTTTATACGATTTTTTTCTGAATTTTTGGTGCAAATAATACCAGAGGGAGGTGCACCAGGTGGACACAACCCACCTGGGCGCGCCAGGACCCCCAGGCGCGCCCTGGTGGGTTGTGGTCCCCCCTCACTTACCTCTTCATCCCACATCATCACTTATCTCTAGAAAAAAAAATCCCCATTGCTTTCTCTCTCTCTCTCGTGTTCTTGAACTCAAACCCGCGGATTTCGATCTCTTTGCTCGAAACTCCGTTTGCGAAACTGTTTCGGGGGATTGTTGCTTGGTATGTGACTCCACCATTTGTCCAATTAGTTTTTGTTTTAGTGGTTTATACTTTGAATAAATAGCTACTCTTGGTGCTACTGTAGATGTGCTTGCATGTTGAATTCTTAGTGTTCTAAGTAGTTTGAATGCTTGTTATGACCTCTATGTATCCCTATGAGTAGTTGCTATCAATTTGGCGAGTTTTGTTGGAAAAATTGTACGCGGACATGATGAACCTGTTTGGAAGGAGTTCTTCGTGGAGACGATCCTCGGGGGCATCCTCTAGTGACAGTTCTACACTACAAAAAAATACACTTTCGTGATGATACGTGTTTGTCACAGTAGGTCACTTTTTTTGTCATGCATGTACATCCATGACAAATTTATGACAGAATCAAGATAGTCATACCTGTGCTATCGTAGAAGTGTTCCATGACCAAAATTATCATCACGGAAGTGTCCACTTCCATGACAATAAATCGCGCGTCACAGAAGTGCTTTCGTCAAGGGTGACCGACATGTAGCATCCACCGTAATGGAACGCCATTAAGCTATCGGGTCGGGTTTTGGATCCGATAACCCGTTAATAGCCCCGACCAATGGAGATTTTCCACGTGTAAAATCATCATTGGCTGGAGGAGACACGTGTCAACTCATCCAATGGGCGAGACGCGCCTATGATATGTTGACACATGGACCGGCCCATCAAGTTTAAATGGGCCGGCCCAACTGAAGGCCCACAAGATTTTGCGGACCATAATGGGCCGGCCCAGCTGAATGCCCACGAGATTTTGCGGACCATAATGGGTTGGCCCAGCTAAAGGCCCACAAGATTTTGTGGGCCATAATGGGCCGGCCCTGGTAAAGGCCCACAAGATTTTTTTGTGCTATAATGGGCCGGCCCAGGTAAAGCCCACAAGATTCTTCGGGTCATAATGTTGGGGAACGTAGCAGAAATTCAAAATTTTCCTACGTGTCACCAAGATCTATCTATGGAGTCATCTAGCAACAAGGGAGGAGTGGATCTACATACCCTTGTAGATCGCGCGCGGAAGCGTTCAAGAGAACGGGGTTGATGGAGTCGTACTCGTCGTGATCCAAATCACCGATGATCCTAGCGCCGAACGGATGACACCTCCGCGTTCAACACACGTACGGAGCAGCGACGTCTCCTCCTTCTTGATCCAGCAAGGGGGAAGGAGAGGTTGATGGAGATCCAGCAGCACGACGGCGTGGTGGTGGAAGTAGCGGGATTCCAACAGGGCTTCGCCAAGCGCTGCGGGAGGAGGGAGATGTGTCATGGGAGGGAAAGGGAGGCGCCAGGGCTTAGGTATGGTTGCCCTCCCTTCCCCCCACTATATATAGGGCCAAGGGAGAGGGGGGAGGCGCAGCCTTGGCCCTTCCTCCAAGGAAGGGTGCGGCCAGGGAGGAGTCCCTCCTCCCCAAGGCACCTCGGAGGTGCCTTCCCCCTCTAGGACTCTTCCCTTCCCTCATCTCTTGGCGCATGGGCCTCTTGGGGCTGGTGCCCTTGGCCCATATAGGCCAAGGCGCACCCCCTACAGCCCATGTGGCCCCCGGGGCAGGTGGCCCCACCCGGTGGACCCCCGGGACCCTTCCGGTGGTCCCGATACAATACCGGTGACCCCGAAACTTGTCTCGATGGCCGAAATGGCACTTCATATATATAATTCTTTACCTCCGGACCATTCCGGAACTCCTCGTGACGTCCGGGATCTCATCCGAGACTCCGAACAACTTTCGGGTTACCGCATACTAATATCTCTATAACCCTAGCATCACCGAACCTTAAGTGTGTAGACCCTACGGGTTCGGGAGACATGCAGACATGACCGAGATGACTCTCCGGTCAATAACCAACAGCGGGATCTGGATAACCATGTTGGCTCCCACATGTTCCACGATGATCTCATCGGATGAACCACGATGTCAAGGACTTAATCAATCCCGTATACAATTCCCTTTGTCTAGCGGTACGATACTTGCCCGAGATTCGATCGTCGGTATCCCGATACCTTGTTCAATCTCGTTACCGGCAAGTCTCTTTACTCGTTCCGTAACACATCATCCCGTGATCAACTCCTTGATCACATTGTGCACATTATGATGATGTCCTACCGAGTGGGCCCAGAGATACCTCTCCGTTTACACGGAGTGACAAATCCCAGTCTCGATTCGTGCCAACCCAACAGACACTTTCGGAGATACCTGTAATGTACCTTTATAGCCACCCAGTTACGTTGTGACATTTGGTACACCCAAAGCATTCCTACGGTATCTGGGAGTTGCACAATCTCATGGTCTAAGGAAATGATACTTGACATTAGAAAAGCTTTAGCATACGAACTACACGATCTTTGTGCTAGGCTTAGGATTGGGTCTTGTCCATCACATCATTCTCCTAATGATGTGATCCCGTTATCAATGACATCCAATGTCCATGGTCAGGAAACCGTAACCATCTATTGATCAACGAGCTAGTCAACTAGAGGCTTACTAGGGACATGGTGTTGTCTATGTATCCACACATGTATCTGAGTTTCCTATCAATACAATTATAGCATGGATAATAAACGATTATCATGAACAAGGAAATATAATAATAATCAATTTATTATTGCCTCTAGGGCATATTTCCAACACATAATTGGCCGGCCCAGCTAAAGGCCCATGAGATTTTGCCGACATTAATGGGCCAGCCCAGCTGTAGGCCCACAAGATTTTGAGGACCCTAGTAGGCCGGCCCATTAACTGGTTGCCATGTTTTGGGCCAAATGCCGGCCCATATTTGATCCGGTCCATTAGTGGCCTACCACGCTCCGGGCCTAATAGTGGCCCATATGAGATCCGGCCCGTTAAAAGCCTACCACGTTCTGGGCCAAATTACGGCCCAGATCAGGTCCGGCCCTTTAAGAGGCTTTGGGGTCAATTATGGCCCATATCAGATTCGGCCCGTCAACTGGACACTATGCTTTTGGGCCCACTTGCTAAAGGCCCACTTAGTAATTCGGCCTGATATTAGTTTTGGCCTGTTAAGGGCCCGTTTAACATTTCGGCCCAATATTAATTTCGGCCTGTTAAAAGCCCGTCATATAGTTGGGCCTAACTACGACCCTGTTTGCATCCGGCTTGCTCGCAGCCGATATCTGATTGGGCCAAACAAGGACCGAGACAATTTTGGCCTATTAAAAGCCCGTGATTTGATTCGCACAATCATGGGCCGGGGTTCATTTCGGGCTGCTGCGTAACTAGTATGAATTAAGAACAATCCTACTCTATACAATAAAGAAATTACGGCATAGTAACTTAGAATAAACCTACACTATACAATAAAGGGTTTAAGGTATATTACATCCACTAGGCATCGAAGTTCGCCACCAGTGATCATAAAGCGCAACGAAGAAGCAGATTACAAAAACTGGGCACCATTGCAGCGTAACAAAATAATACTGAACCGAGACCACTTCCAAGACAGTTCAAGAAAGGTTAGCCTTGTGGGGGAACTGCTGCGCAAGCTGCTGAGCAAGGCTGTGAGACCGGCCTAGCATGTCGGTCATAGCTTCCAAGTGTAGCTGTTTAGCGATGAGGTTCTCATTGGTGTTCTCCGCAATCTTTCTTAGAGATTGGACTTCAAGTCGAAGTTGAGTTGCAGAATGCATTTCTGCTAGAACTTGGGACTGAAGAAGTCGAACTGATTCAGACAACGAATTCTGTGAGCTTGTCTGACTATTAGTCTCAAGTAACTTGAACACTGCATTAAGACAAGATTTTGGGGTTGTCTCGCTATCTTTAAGATGTTTTGCCTTCTTTGCTGCAATATATGTTGGGTTTGTCTCACAGCCTTCAGCAGACTTGTGCATGCCATCAGGCATATCACCCTGAAACAAAGCAGAGAGATGACAGGTTTTCCACGTGTATAAACAAAGATGATAACTGTTCTGTCAATTCTATCCAATTTCAAATTAGAAAATAAAGAGTATGTTCAAAATATCAATAGCATAATTTGGCATTGTTCATAATGCGGGGAGCTTCACGACACTACTGGATTACCATGTCAACATAACGAGCATAGATGAAGGGAAAAGAAAATCATTGTATCTATTTTGGATAATGTGCATGGCATGTTGTTCATATCATCAGCCACATCAGTAAGATAAAACAGGAGATGACAAGGTGCAAACGTTGGCTGCTTCACCACACACTGGATTATAGATCCACAAAAACAAGCATACATATAGGGAGTATTAAGTAATGTGCATGGTATGAATAAGGAATTTCTTTCACAAGTAAAACTTAGAACTTACGGTTCTTACGAACATGCATTTTGGTAGAAACAACAAACTAAATAGCAGTAAACGATAGCGAGTATGAGCAAATTAAACAGCAGTTGAGGATAAAGGCTTTAGAAGGACTGACTTACATTAACAGTTAACACCGGCTTTATAATGCCCCTCTCCATGTCAAGGGAAGGATAACTCAAGAATTTCAGCACAGAATCTTCTTCATAAGCATTGCATGTACTCTACATTTTGTAGAGAGTAATTATAGATATGATAATACTGGAAGGGATAGAGGATAATGAAGATAAGATGCAGATTGATGCTACATAATCAACTACCAATCCCTGGAAGTACAAGCGTTACAGGACAAAATGTACTGACAAGAGCAATGGGCTACACTTCTGCACTGTCATTGTCTGTGTATTCTACTTGTTGGTAAGATTAAATATATATCTGATCTTTTTTAGTAAATGGTGGGCGAGGGAGATAAGATGCAGAATGCTACAAAATGAACCAATCCCTCTTCCCATAATACAAGAGTGTTTTGAACACTGGTGTACTGTACAAAACGTTCTTATATTATGGGACGGAGGGAGTAGCTGTTAATGTAAGTACAGTGATAGACCACGTTCAGTCCTTACAAGAGGACTGCAAAGCTAAACCTCTTCAAAAGCATTGGGTTGATTCTAAATTTATGTAAGAGTCCATACGAATCTTATAATGTCCACCAAATGGACGATTACGAGGCTAACATGTGCAGTGATGCTACATAATCAAACAACTATGAAAGTAAGTATGGTCATACAGGGCAAGAGGTACTCACAAGAGCAATGCAGTGTGCAGTATAGTTGCGAGATTCTGTGGTCCCTTGAGAACGAATGTTCTTCTGCTAACAGTTTTCGTACAAGTGAGACATTAAGGCAAATGCAGAAATGTAGTTCAAATTGTGATGTGATATCATAGACAGTACCTTACGCTGCAGCCGAGACCAATGTGTAACAAGATTATTCCAGTCACCATCGGATAAATGTAGCACCGAAGACTTTACAGAAATTTCGTTCAAAGGCTTGCCATTGAAGTGCACTTGCCTCAGGTAGGAACGATACTTCATCAACGAGTGCTTGAAAAGTGCAACCAACCCTTGCTCGTCATCACAATCCAGTTTGCGCCTCGCCTATTTAAAAGAATGAAATCTTGTGTCTTCTGTCAACAGAAACATATGCAGTAATGACCATGAATAACATTAGTACATTACTTACGCGTAAGTTGTGGAGGAAGACTGGAAATTGTTTTGTGTCTGCGGTATAATCTTTCCATGAAGGAAAGATGCGCACAAAGTTCCTGACAACAACATAAGCTTCGTCTTCTAAACTGGGAAGAAATGGAACAGGGGTCCTATTTGCTGCAATTGGGGCTCTCTCTGGTTCGAAAAGGGATTTGTCAACTGGATTTGGTGTACTCTTTGCTGGAATGGGGGTTTTGCGTCGTACAGCTGGTGCTATGTCAACTGGCATAATCATATTGTTTACTGCAGTTGAGGTCTGCTGAGTTGGGGCATCAGAAATGACCAGTGTAGTAGGGCTAGAGTCTGCTAGAGTTGGGGTATTTTGTGGGTCAGGTGATATTGCAACTACACCTAATGGGCTATTTGATTTATCAGGTGCCACTACCTTTTCCAAATACTTTGCTTATGCTCCTCCACGATCAGCAATCGCCCTCTTCCTTTTGAACGTCTGATACACAAGAACATCATTTGAATGGATAAATATGGTACGATGACAGATGGAATATGTACTGAAAATGGATAGGCAGGGCGTATTCACATACACGATGTGTAAACTAAGCTAATGGCAGTTCAACAAAGTAGAAGCAATGCAAAGCATCAGTTGCAAGATATGTGCGAGCAATGTAACCTTGGAAAGTTAGAGCAAGTACCTTGATGGGTGAATAAGATAGGGCATGTTCCTATGACTCCTCCACTAGGGAGCTACATTGACTTAGGTCTCCCTCTAGCTCAGAATCACTGTTAGGATCATATTCTGAGCATGAATCTGTAGGTGGAGAGTGTTTGCATTGCATTGCATCCAGACTTGATTTCAGTCCCTTAATGCCAAGTTTGACAGCCATGGCATTGTTTTGCTTTATTCTTTTCATGCGCGCAAGCTCATAATCATTATGATGCTGTACAGAATCTGAGATTCATGAAAACATAAAAATTAGTCAGATTATCTATGGAATGCATTGCGGTTTCAACTCGGAGAGTGTCTCCCTATAAACCCCTGCATATGCAAAGTTCACCTCCCCAACCGTGCTGACCAGACCACACACAGAGATACACACCCGAGCGGCGAACATGCATTTTCGAAACTAATTTAGGAACATTTAACTGACCAATTAAATAACTCTATTTTAATAATATCATATTCGTATTTGAACAACTAAGCTTGTTTAGCTTGATGGGTGGAGCAGTGTTATTATGAAACAAAGCACGTATTCTGATCGTATAGTGATCATAAAAGGGGGAAACTCTAAGCATATATTTTTTAGCAAAAGAGGGTTTCCCCTCTGATTTCTATTAAAGAAACCACCACGGAACCAACATGATCAATTAAACCCTAAGCATGATCAATTAAACCGTATTATGGCTGTGCCATGGAAGATTTGAAGCTGCAAACCGGAGAAATGATATTTAGCATCCATTGTTTGCTTCTAACTAAGAACTAAATTCTAAGAGCTAAAAAGAAAGTAGAGTAACCAAGTTAAGATCTATTTTTTGGTAGAGATCAAAAAGTTGAGGAGATATGAAGTACCACCTCTCTTGCGGCGCCGTGTAGGCATCGGGGGTGCGATGGCTGTCGGTGGCGTTGAAGCAGATCTGTGACGGTAGACGGGTGCATCGGGGGATAAGTCCTGTTGCGGTGGAAGAGAAGGTCGTGTGAGTGGCCCCGGCAAAGAGGACGACGGCGCCGATGAAGCGAGAGGACGCGATGCAAGGCTATTGGTTCGTCGCCGTGGATGAGAAACGTCCATCTTTAGCAGTGGACGACGCGGTCTTGGTAGGCGCTCCGGCATGGTGGAGGACGGTGGCGATGGATGTGGTGGAGGACGGCGACGATGGATGGGGTGGCGGACGGAGGCTGGTGTGGGAATGGGGTGTTCTAGCGCGGATGGTGTATGAATGGGAAAATGGAGGGAGAGGTACAAGGAACCATGTTTTTGGGACACGCCTGTCTGAAATATGGGAAAGTTACGAACTTATCCCCCGTTTCAAATTTGGACGTCTCGTCGGTTGGGGATAGGACGGTAATCTCGCATCTCCCAAATATTTGCCAGTAACTATTTCGGGCGAGGAGAGGGTGTTTTGCCGCCCACGGTTGGCGCCCACGATGTATGGACGGGGCTGACAGGTAGGGCGGTTGTGTCACGTCTGATGGAAGTTACACATCTGCCCCTATTTAAAATATAAGCCTACATCGATTTCGGACGAGGAGAGTTTGTTTTGCCGCCCACCGTGTATGAATGGGGAAATGGAGGAAGAGACACATGTCTTTCAGACGAGCTTGAATCAAATGTGTTTTGCCGCCCACGTTTGGCGCCCACCGTGTCTGAATGGGCTTAGAGGCCGTCGTGTCACGTCTGATTGAAGTTACTAGTCTACCCCTATCGACAGCAGTGTAAATCCTGTCGATAAGGATGTCAAGTGTCAGGGGTAGACAGTAGTTTCCATCTCGCAAACACTTGCTTCGGGCAGCCCACAAATTATAGTGGGTGTTTAGCCACTTCGTTCAAAACTTGGGAGAATTAGCATTCACGTTTGCCCTGGGACCTGGCAAACTAAATTCAAATCCAATTTGTATTCGATTACGAATATCCATAGATAATTATACGTTTTGTTATTTATTTCTTCAAAACCACAACAAAGATTTATTCCACCTTTATATATGATTATGATTTAGAAATGCCATGATCTTCGAATTCAGTAGGTTGGATACACTCTGAGTCAAACAGTTATTTCATCCAATACAATATGCTCACACGAAAAACAGTTCACCTTATGTCAATCATACAAGTACTAAGGATTACCTCGCCTAAAAAACAGTTCACCTTATGTCCGTGTAATGGGTAGACAGTAATTTCCATCTCCCAAACACTTGGCTTCGGGCAGCCGATGTGGGAGTGGACATTTTGCTGTTTCTTTCGAATTTTGGGACAATAAGCATCCACGTTTACACTGGCAACTAAATTCGAATCCATTTTGTATTCCTATATGAATCTTTATAAATCATTCTACGTGTTTTTATATATCTTCAAAAGGACGACAAAGATGTATTCCACTTTCATATATGAATATGGTTTACAAATGCCGATACTCAAATTCAGAAACTAGAATCCAGTTTAAGGTGAATTCGAATATTTGGAACACTTCATGTCCAACTCAAATGTCACACGCAACATAATATGTACTCCCATTTAGATAT
Source organism: Triticum urartu (assembly GCF_003073215.2). Classification (NCBI taxonomy): domain Eukaryota; kingdom Viridiplantae; phylum Streptophyta; class Magnoliopsida; order Poales; family Poaceae; genus Triticum; species Triticum urartu. The sequence continues at coordinate 46,857,415 of NC_053024.1, forward strand.
GTACACAAGCGATGTATCAAGATTCAAATACCGAGTCAATCAACCAAGAATGTATGGAACTAACAGACATATAAACACTTATAGAGTATATGGATGAATAATATCAACTAACATACATAAGCCGGGCCGCTGTACTTTTTTTTGGCTACAACAACATCCTTTTTTTAGCCAGCATCTTGGCCATTTCCAATGCGTGCCACTTATGGTCCATCTATACTACTATTGCTGAATGCACATTCAGCCCGATTGGCATATTTGTAGGTCTGGCACAGCAATCCAAATGAAATGTCTCCGAGTCTTATCAATTAATACAGACTTGTGCTCAAATAAAATTATAAACAAAAAAACAATTATTACATGATCTCTAAAACAAATGGTTTGATTGATTACATGAATAGACAACACAAAGGTTATTCAACTATGGAAAGAACATTTCACCTATGATTTACCAAGTAGGAGTTTAATTTCCTTTTTTCCTTCAGGACCTTAACAATCCGGTCAGTCTCAGCTTGCTTTGTTTTGAAATCCACCAAATATTTAATGGTTGTCTTGAGTACTGCTTGTGATTGTGTTGTTTGCTTCCTCAACATGTCAACTTCATCTCTAAGTGCAGAAGCAGAATCTCTTTCTACCACTACTTTAGCCTCTAGAGCATCAGCAGTTGGCAATTGATAATGCACGATTGGGCCGGTGCCACTGCTGTGGGATGATGCAACGTCCATGGGGACCTTGCTCTTTGATCTTGGGCTAACCTGTTTTGCCATTAAAGTTCTGATTGGATTCAGAAAAGTTGAAGTTAGCAAAACATCTCAACTGGGAGTTATAACAGCAAACCAGTTAAACAAACAAGGAGTTAAAGAGTTTCAATTGGATGCTGAAAAGTAGTTATTAACATCATTGTAACCCGATGTTGCAGCAGCAAAGCAGTTAAACAAACAAGTAGATATTTAAGTTAAGGCAAACAGGTAATTCTTAACAGTAAGTATCAAACACATAGATAGGCGCAGTCTACAATATGATTAACAGGCTGTGCCATTATGTAATCAGTAGCAAACTAAATTAAGCCAAGCAACGTAATTGAACAATTTTGCAATAAGTGGCTAACTAAAATTCCGAGAAGCAGGTAACTGAACTTACGCTAGTTCTTTGTACAGGCACACTGCAACTTCTTTTTCGCTTACAAGGTTGTACGAAGGAGTCCATGGCATCAATTGCTTGGATACGCAGTCCCAATACTTCTTTCTTCCCACACTGCATGGGTAAGTCGAATGGTTAATCTGGTAAGATGGTGCGTCCTTGATATGTTATATGAGGACGTGTAGTCAGACTAGTTGTAGCCAAAAACATCACACTACTTTTACTGTATATTTCATGCGATTACTTTTGGCATATCGAGATCTAAGCAATCTACAATAGGATGAAAAGACTGGCATCCTTCACATTATTGGCGAACTCAGTTCATAGAAACAAGCAATTCAACCATTCTGTTGGTAAATCAAAAGCGCCACTGGAATATTTTTCACTATCCAATCATACACGCAAAAAGGGGCAACGCCACCATAGGGGCTTGGTATGGGCGGCCGCCTCAGGTGGCTGGAAAGTGTGCACCTAGTTTGAGTCGTCCAGGTTGGCCCACGCTAGTTTTTTTCGTCCCAACGCACGAGCAGGCAATGTAAAAAATGAAGAAAAATGTTTCAATTTGGATGGGCCAATAACATAAGTGCAAGGCAGGCCCTATAGCAGGCTCGCGGCCCAAACGAGCGCCTCCCATATCGATCGACAGCAGGAAAAATCCCAATTCATTTGCTCCAGCCTCCAGTCTGGTTCGCTCCTAACCTAGCCGCCGCTGGACAGACCGACACAGCACTTCCTCGCGCCCTTGTTGGAGGGCGGTCGCCGGGCTTCAAGCGAACGAAAGGACAAGAAGATGAAGATCCAACCCTGGGTGTAGCCTGCGTGGGAGGCAGCGGCGGCAGCACGGGCATGGCATCAAGCTTGCGCAAACGGACAGTCGCTAATTGCAAGAGTAGCATGCGCAACGAGCAGGTACATCACATCCCTGATTATATCTAATTCAACTCTTCAATTTTTGGCCAATAGTTAAACCTGAAGGTGTTGTAAAACTGCTTGTATGTAGGGAATCTATGAGAAAATGAAACCAATTTCTACTTATTTTATAACTCCCCCAATCAATACTGAACTGACTGAATCTGATGTATCTAATCAAGTTTCCGGTGCAAACATACAAGCTCATGTTGTTCTTGAGCCTGAAGTGTCTAATGAACAGACTGCTAATGAAGGATTTGATGCAAACATTTTACATGCTCCTGGTGATGAACATATAGTGTCTAATGAGGGATCTAATGCAAGCATTTTGCAAGCTCATTGAAGGATTTAGTGTCTAATGATGATCTACTATGTTGAGAGAGACAGAGATTTGCAGGCATTGATGAGAAGCAAATTATAGTGCATTTTCATAGCTTGAGGAAACGTCGAGGCCATCTACCAAAAAGTCCCCGTATCATGACAACATAGCATAAATACTTTTCTAATATATTGTTTGAAACTATTGGCATACTTGTGCAGGATAGATATACTGATATGCAGTTTGTGCACTGGTTATACGTGCAATTACACTTCGATATTTTCAGCCAGAGAACGAATAATTCAAGCAGGTACATACCATGTTTGTAGTCCTTGTACACCATGTTGCATTTTGTGTTTTTTGGTGCTTGCATCATTTAGTGTTTATAATCTGAACTACTTTGGATCATTAGCTGGTTTTCAAAGTGCATGTAGCTTCACATTTCTCAAGCTATGTTGATTTCCGGAGTGCAAGTGCCTTCGTATTTTTAAGTTAAATGTTCGCCCCTGGTAACTTGAATTCGTGGATCAGCCACTGCACACAAATCATACACGAATGCCAGTACGAATTAAATGAAATGCAGGGACTTATGCTAGCTCATTGTACAGGCTCACTGCAGCTCTGCTTGCGCTTGGGATGTTCCATGTACAAGTCCATGTTACCACTTGCTTGGATGTGCAGGCCTTGTGCTCCTTGCACCCCCCTCTGCATTTCTGACACGGCGAATGGTTGATCAAATAAGAGGAATCGACCTTGATGTTGTACTGGAGGACAGATACTTACAAGGTTATACGGGTGTGCAGGATGTGTACCAGATCCCGTAGCGCCGTCATGCTTCGCTAAAATATGGATTTTCTTGTTTCAGATGATATCTCCAGAAGAAATAATAGTTAAGGTCAGAGTTGCATAGGCGTGTAAGCTAAGAGAGCAGTGAAAGGATATCCAAACATCGTCGGAACAGTGCACAAGGGAGTGGTGTGTGGATACCTAGTTCGGGCCGGCGTTTGGGCATGCTCGCCTAGCTAGAGTGTGGGTCACTTCAGAGCCGTTGAGGGTGATGCGCTGGCGTTGGCTGGCCGCGCACGGATGCAGATCTTAAGTGGCAGCGGAGTGCTACGATGCAGTGGACGAGACCGTTGGTGCAGCCCCAACGGCCTCGGGGGGCGGAGGTGCGATGATGTGCTCGGTGAAGTAGCCCGGTGAGCTGGGAGACGGCGTCGGTGAAGCGCACCTGATGCGGTGGAACTCGGTGTCTGTGAGGCACGTCGGTTGCGGCGGCCGACATTGTCGGTGGACCACCTGGTGCGGTGGACGAGGGCGTAGATGAGGTAGCTCCGGTGCGGTGGTGAAGCACGACCGTCGTCTTCGTCGTTGTCGTCCGGCACATAGGTGGGGAACGATGGGGAAAGAGACGAGACGAGGGGCGATTCGAGGGTTGGCGGCGAATTAGGGATTTGAGCAATCTGGGCGCGGAAGGGGACGGTGGAGAAGAGAGATTTTGCAGGGCTGGAATTGGGGCCACCAGATATTTCAATCCGAAACGTGGAAGCGCGAACTTATATTATCGTCATCCTTTTTGGGGGGGGGGGGGGGGGGTGGGTGGCTGGGTGCTACGCATCCGTCCGACACATGCAACCACCCCGACAGGACTATGCTTCGGTGCCTTAAGGCACCTGCCTTTGCGTCCATGACATATGGGCCCAACAGGTGGCTGGCCCACATGTCAGTGACCCAAAGGCAGTTGCCTTTAAGGCACCGAAGCAGCGTCCACCCCGACACGACCCTAGTTTTCCTGGTGCACCTACATTTGAGAATGTAAACGAATCTTCTTTCATTTGCAAACGAATCTGTATGTATTACCATGCCCATGTTTTCCTTGCAATAATTAGTCATTCGAAACGAGATACTCCATCCGTTCACTTTTGTAAGTCGTTTCAGATAACTTAAAATGAACTGTTTTGCACATTGTCTGAAATGTCTTCAAGGTCTTATAAAAGTGAACAGAGGGAGTACTATAAATTAATTAATGAGGAGTTATTTGAAAAAAATTCAAAACGGTACCCACGCTAACGTGGATTAGAGTGTGTCTCACGTAATTAGTTATTTGAATTAGAGTGTGTGTCACGTAATTAGTTATTTGAATTAGAGTGTGCGTCACGTAGCGATCTCCAATTCTAACGTGGATTTCGCATTTCACTGTATCCATGCTACTTTTTTAATACAAATTCATATGTATATGATGAACACCATGGTAGTGAGAAAACTTTCGGATGGATTCAAACATATGACCTACAAAATAGCACAACAAACTGAGTCAATGTCAACTTTTTGAAACTTAGTATGGCACGAATTCGAAATAATTACCCGTATGCCTGGTCCTCGGTTCAAATCTTACAATGTACACCGAATTGAAACATCGATATTAAGTCTCATACTATGTACATTAAAATGTTGTTTTTAGCCCCCCCGCACAAACGCTACATACTTCCTGTATCGGTCAATCTTCCTCTCCTAACCACCTTAGGAAGCTATCGGTTTCCAACAAACGTTCATTCTTTCTCTCCATGTTTCGATCTCTAAGTCTCTCAACTACACAACCCCTTTTTCCACTCTGTTACCAAATGTATTTACCTCACACACCCGCCATTGCACCCCATGCCGAGCTCTCTCTCCCCCCTCTCCCTCTCACCCACTCGCGCTAAATACATGCATTGCCTATCTAGCCCCCCAACCTCTCGTGCATGCGCACGCACGCACGTTGTATATCTAGGTCACTCCCTCGAGACTGTCTCACTCTTTCTTCCGCACGGCGGGCCACACTCGCTCAATCTCGCTCTCTTTATCTGAGTCTCATTTAACCTCGTTTTCTTTCACACACAAATGATATATCTGCCTGTTCCGGCCTCGATCGACACACTCTATACTCTCTCACGCAGATTGTCTATCTAGGTCAGTCCATCCAAGCCACCACCACTCTTTCGACCTCATGGTGGGCCACGCTCACTCAATCTCTCTCTCTCTCTCTCTCTCTCTCTCCGTATGTCTCGATTGACCTCGCTCTTTCTCGGACAAAAACGATATATCACCATGTTTGAGCCCAATTTGACATATTTACACTGTATACTCTCTCACACACATCGTCTATCTAGGTCACTCTCTCCAACCCATCTCACTCTTTCGATCGCACGACGACCCTATGTGATCGGTTGACCTTGCTTCCTCCCACGCACAAAATATATCTACACGTCTGTGACTGGATCATCTCTCAAGCTCTATCTTACAGCCCTCACCCTTGTCAAAAAGCTCAATCGGACAATATCTCTCCAGAGCATATATATTTCTTCAATGAATGTCGGACCACACTCACTTTGTCTCTCTATCTATATGTCTCTCGATTGACCTCGCTTTCTCACACCGTATCTTCCACGCGTTGAAGCTACTACCTCTCCATCCCTCGCAAAGCCGGAGCTATTTACATTGCAAGGGGCACTCCAACCTTGGATTAATTTGTGTAGCCATTTATTCCGGTCGGTTTAGATTATATTTCGTAGCATTCGGCCCACAACTACTCCAAACACCGTTGCAACCCACGCAACTGCCCTAGTTGTTTTCCCTCTGGCTCGGTCATCGCTCTCTCGCACGTCCTTTCTCGCCTTCAACGTCGCACCATGGTATTATTGAAAAAACTATGTTGTTCTCTTTAATTATTATAAATAAGCTACAAAACTACACACCGATAGTCCACTTGGAATGGAACAAATTTCGACCCACAAATTAAAGTGGTACAAACTACACACCGAGGGGCCCACATGTCATGAAACAAATTTGGACCCATATACAAATTAAAAAATAAAGGACGAAGATCGAACATGCGACCGGGCCTTCAAGCCGCACGTCAAGAGTAGGCAACATACGTAGAATAGCAATGTTTGTTGTACCCCCTTTGTTCACATAATGTTTTTATATTACCACAGCCTAATTAATGGATAACATGTAATATTATTTTTAGTACTATTCGCCTTCACTTACTGGTGGGTTCCATGTGTGCTCTCTCTCTCCTCCCCTTCTGCGTTTAGACGCACGGGCAAACAGGAAGAACTCGCGGGCGATGTTGCCGTTAACCATATCTGGACGTGTTCACAAGTCACGGCACCAGTTTCACGCACTAGCAGCACTAGTCAGTGTGTATGTGCAATGCACGTTAATTTGCAAGTATATTAAGTGCATGCGGATATTAACTGCTAGGATATTATTTGCATGTTGTCATGTGATTAGCACTATTTTTGGCATGAAATTAACTGCACGCTAAACGTGTTGAGCGCTCGACATTGAAGCAGTCTAGGTCGTTGGATGACAAGGAATACATGTGGCTTGATGACGTTTTATATTTAATTTGATACGGCTCTAGCAGAACATTCAATCGATCAAACCATACATTTCGTTTAGTCTGACTCCGACTTTAAATTATACGATGATCGATATAAAATAAACGGAAATGATAAACATTCGGATTTTAAGCATGGCAATTCGAACGTTTTTCATGGCAAATTTAGATTACGCGGCGGCGGCGGGGGCGTCTCGCGGTGGGAAGCGGCTCCTCTGCCGTGCTCTGTGTGTCGTCGGGCCACTGAACGACGGCGACGGCGGCGTCTTGCGCCGTTGTTGGCATACTCCTGGACGTTGGCCTAGTTTCAAGGAAGGCCAAAAAGTTCTGGACTTCGGAGCGAGTCAACTGGCGGGAGGAGGCGACTGGCGTTGGTGCAAGGAAGCGGTCGACGGCGGCCATCCATGCCGCTGAGGGGGGCACTGGCACCCGCGCAGGGACAGGCGCTGTCAACGGCGCGGCGGAGACATTCGTGTGCACGGGCACCGGCACGGGCGTGCACGTCAGTGCACGTGCAGGCGCATGCGCTGGCAGGTGCACGGGCACCGGCACGGGCGTGCACATTAGTGCACGCGTAGGCGCATGCGCTGGCAGGTGCACAGGCGCGTGAAAGTCGGCGGGCACCTCGTGGAACCTCGTAGGATCAAGCTCGGCGACAATGTGCGGCTCCTAGCCCATCAATGCCATGGGGATGGGCGCTGGCGCAATCGGGGCGACGGGAGCCGGAACGGGAGTGGGGACAGGCGCGGCGTCTTCCCGCAAGGCTAGTTCAAGCTCGTCCCAAAGCGCCTTATGTTCTTGAGACTCTGGCTGGGTGTCTTCCTCAGGAAACTGGAACACTAAGGGCAGACCATCGTGATGCGGCATGGCGAACGTTTAGGTCAGGCTAGTTGGAGGTAGACGACAGGAGAATTGGAGAGGAGGAGAGAGGATTGTAGCGATACCAGGTAGTGCGGGGTTGATTTTAAACTGTGGCGCCGGCGACATTAAAAGTGGGAGCAGTTGGGACGACGGTGGGCGGCGGAGCCTGGTTAAAGGGCTCGCCTCCCGGTGAGCCTGCACAGCGGTCTGCTCGCACGCCTCCCTGACAGCCGGCGTAGCGGTCTGCTCGCACGCCTCCCGTCAACTCACACGCTTGCTCGGACGGCACCTCCCGATGAGAAGCGGGGACTCGTGGCGGCACGTAAACGCCCACGGTTTCAATAGTGAAAGCGTTCGCCTTAACGTGACAGGTCTTTCTTCCAAAATACCTTGGCTCTTCATTTGTGCAACTTGTCATAAGCAGCTTGTCTCAAATTGAAGAAAAAACTTATGAAGTAATATTTGTGCCATATCACATGACCATGATTAGTTTCAAGAATTTATGCTCACTTTTGGATTTTCTGAAATTTAAGATCCAGGATTCGAAACAATATCATAACCAGCATCATGCAATAAATTTTCAAGCCGTACATCTGTCCTGTTGTATTTCATAAGAAAGGATTTGGTCAAACATTTTGCTTAGTTAGACTTCAGACAAGTTATATATGCAGAGTAAAACGATAATCCCTCCGTACCAGTGCATTGCCTAATATATTAACTCAAGTACTAGGCACGAACAAACGGGCTCAATTATGTGCTCATCCTGGTGTAGTAGTAGTAGTAGTACTAGGCAATGAAGTTGACGGGTGACCTTGACGAGCGACGACCGAGGGAATTGAACCGTGCTCGGCACGGTAGGTAACATTGTCTAGTTACTAAAGCATCGCTCCATTGTTCATCGGTAGTCATTATGGATCGGGGACATGAGGGGAATTTCCTAGGGCTGGAATTCTGGCCGCCAGATATTTCGACTTGAAATGCTGAGGCTCGACTGGTTGGGGTAATGGGGTTTCCTAATGTGCATACCACGCACGCCACCGAAGGACACGAGCCCGGTTTTTTTAGGATCAACACGAGCCAAGGTCTGGCTGGTACACCATTGGGTCCTACCATTCAAGAATACGAAAGGAACCTTTTAAATTGCTGAACAAATCTATGTGTATTACAATACCCGTATTTTCCTTGCAAATACTAATCTCAACGTGGTAATTGATTTATGACGAGTTGTTGAATTAGAGTGAGTTTGTGATATAGTGATCTCAACGTGGATTTCACATTTCATGGTATCCCTAGTAAGTTTTCCAATGCAAATTCAAATTTAAAAAATAAACAATATGGAGGTGAGAAAACTTTGTATGTATCAAGCATATGACCACACACACACACACAGAGACACACACGCACGAACACAACAACAATCCAATAAGTATAGTGCATCTATTTTTCCAAACCATGCATGTATGACACGAATTCAAAAATACTCCTTCTATTCCTAAATATTAGTCTTTTAGAGAGTTCAACAAGTGACTACATACAGAGCAAAATGAGTGAATCTAGACTCTAAAATATGTCTATATACATCTGTATGTGCCAGTCCATTTGAAGCCTCTAAAAAGACTAATATTTAGGAACGAAGGGAGTAAAATGTAAGACATTCATGGTCCTCAGTTCAATATTTAAAATGAACATGAAACTGAAACATGAATATTAATTCTATTACTACAGTACATGCAAATGTTCTGTTTAGGCGGAGCTATGATTGTCGGGGGTCAACCCCTCGACCTTAGATAAAATTGTGGAGCTCTGTTTAGGGTTGTATAGATTATATTTGTCCCCACCCTCCCAGCCACCGATTGGTTGTGCACCCCCACCCCTCCCCCCCAGGAGAATATCATGTGCCTCCATACCTTAGATGCTATATGCCGATACGAGTTGCTTGGAGCTTGTAGATCTGAGACATAGCAGCTCACATGATGTGTCGTAATATTTCTGCAGGAAACCTTGATGAGTTTGAGAATTGCACACAATTTGTACAAAAAACTACTTAGATGCCCTTTGATCCCATATCCAACGACCTCGAAGCTCGTATCACCGTAGCATCTAAGATGAAGGAGGACATCATATTCTCCTGTATGTAAGAATATCATGTGCTACTACACCTTAGATGCTTTGGTGATACAAGCTCTTCGGAGGCGTTGGATTTGTGACCCAACACCTCCTCGGTGGTTCGAATGGTTTTTTGCAGAAAAGCCCCAAAAGAGTTCGGCCACTGCTTACAAGCACAAAGACTACTCAGATGCCATTGGATCTCAGATCAAACGACCTCCAAGCTCGTATCACCGTAGCATCCAAGCTGCGATAGCACCTTATGTTTTCTCGCACGGGAGAGTATGAGGTGCTCCCGCACCGTAGATTCTATGGTGATACGAGTTCATTGAGATCTAACGGCCCACAATAGGAGGTTTGAATGTTTCTGCAATATACGGTTGATAGAGTTTGGGAAATGCGCAGAAAGTACAAGTAATACGCATGTGCCATCTGATCACTGATCATACGACCTAGATGCTCATATCACCGTAGCGGGTAATTAAGCTACGGGGAGCACCTAATATGAGCACCGGGGAGCCGTTGGATCGAAGATGCAGTGGCACACACGAGGCCTGAATGTTTTATTTGCAAAAAAAACCTTTGGAGAGTTTGGAAATTGCGCATAATTACAAAGACTACTCCCAAGCCATTGGATCTCACTTCCAACGGTGTAAAAACTCGTATCACCATAGTATCTAAGCTGCGGGGTGGATGTGATATTCTATGCCGCTGTCATTTTTGTTCGTAAACTTGCAAAATACGTGTAACTCGTGCCGTTACTTGTCTAACCGCGCAAAGTGTTTGTTAAAAAAACATCCTACACTGAAATATCGGAACAACACATGGGGATCCCACTTGTCATTAATCAAATTTGGACCTAAAACTAACAAATCTGAAAGACGAGATTCGAACTGGCAACCTGGACTACAAAGCGTAAGTCGATAGCCTGAAAAAACGAACGGTTGTTGGCTTTGTCCCATAACTTGATTTTATTTATACAGTACTTTCGTTGAGTAGAGTAGAGGGAGTGCCTCGTCAACATGTGCATGACCATTCTCTCACTTACTGGTGGGTTCCAGGTCTGCGATCTCAATCTCTCTTCTCTCCATCGTGTAACCTTTGCACGGGCACACACGAAGAGCGGCGCTAGCTTGCCGTGGTGTTATTACAACTAAAAAAAGCTTGGAAAATAGAAGAATCGCCTAGAACAAGAGACGTTGTGGCTGGTCGAGATGGAGCTAGCCACATCTATCCTCCGTGCCACGTTTGCATGATGAAGCTGTGTGGCTAGTGGGGTGTTTTCGACCGACTGGCTGGGTCCCGAGGTCGAACCATAGTTACTACGTCTGATACAGTATATTTTTACACGCACATTTTTCCTCCGTGCCGAGACGTGGCACACCCTATCGCGCGGTTTCGGGGTCCTCCCGGGTGGTGCACGCATATATTCTTCCTGACGTGGGACGCCCTACCGCGCGTTTTCTGGGTCCTCCTCGGTCGTAGCGCCGAAGCAAGTAAATGAGTCGTCAAATCATGAAAGACCACCTTTCTCGCCGAGTACATCAGTGAAGCACGGTGGCTAGCTAGCTGGGCTAGTTCGACCGATTAGCTAGGCCACCGCCACATTTGTTTTTTCACCCCTTTTTTTATCTACTTGCCGGCAGGTAAATTTAAATATCCACCGCGGTGTTGCTCTGGTGTTTGGGTGTGGCAGGATTTTTATTTTTTTGATTGACGGGAGCAGGCGCGGCAGGATTTTTAATTTTTTGATTGACGGGAGCAGGCGCGGTAGCAATTAGTCACGATGACTCCGCTTGTAAAAACCCACCGCTCCCTGATGTGAGAAGTCGTCGACTGGTGTTTTACCGTGGTGAAAACCAAAAGATTCCCCACTCCCTCCGCCTTCCCGTAGATTGCATTGCCTTTTAGCCGTTTAGCCCCCTTTGCTTCCTCTCCCCATTGCTTCTACCTGGTGCCATGGCGGCGCAGCAGATCACGGAGTCCGAGGTGAGGCTCCTGACACAGGAGCTCCATGCCAAGGATGCGGAGCTCATGGCCAAGGACGTGGAGCTCCGTGAGCTCAAGGAGGAGAGGAGTGCCATGCTCCTCCATTATGTGCGGGAGTTCACGGAGCTTCAAAAGTGGTAGGCGTCCACCACAAAGATGCTCGAGGCGTCGGCGGTGTTGCTGCAGAAAGCGGGAGATACGATAGGCCGTCAGGGGAGCCGGCTGGAGCACGAGCGGGCCGATCGTGATGAGGTCCAGGATCGCCTCAGCCACTTGGTGAACCAAGTTGCCACGCATGTGTTGCGGCTGCGCGATGCCTACCGTCGTGCCAGCGCGACGATGCCGGCCGTCGGGCTAAACCCGTTCGACCACCCGGTCGACTTCAACGAGCTGCGGCTCCTGACCTGGTCTCCTTCTTCACCTATATCTCCGAGGAGCTGAGCCGTCTCCGCGCGATGGTGGGGGCTGAGCTGGACAAGGAGGGGTTGCGGGCTGCCGCCGCCGCTGCCGGGCGAATCCTTTCAGGGCTCCATCACCGGAATCCATTCGTGCCATTGGACGCCGTCTTTGACGAGCTGGCTCCCGTCAACCGGAAGCGGGCTCTGCGGACAGTTGCACCCTGCATCACCAACATCGTGCGCCTCGAGAAGTAGAGGGACTTCGGTGGTGTTTAGGCGCCCTCTGCATGGGCATGTCCATGTCTCGGCGCAACATGACCGTTGGATCAAACTCAGACGGTGCAGATCAGTCACTGTAGCAAAAAGCGTGTGGGTGTGTTTGGTTGCATTCTCGTCTCAATATAGTTGTTTCCTCTTCGTGTATTTTTGTCAACCTACTAGTGTGGACTCATGCACCCTTCATGCACTCTGCCAAACACCCAAAAGTGGGTCGAGAAGGGAACTTTTGCTCCCATCCCGTGCACCCTTCATACACCCTGCCTAACACTATTCGTGCTTCATATGGTTCATGTTTCGTGGAGTAGTGTAGCACCGTACTCTCCGTGCGCTGTGGACCTAGTTCTGTTAACATTGATCTCACCATTCATTCTCGACCGGACAGTCGAAAAAGCGGTACTATGTTACATATAGGAGTAATTGACATGCGCACAACATCATTTGTTATCGTCATAACTTACTACACTAGCAACAAGATTGTGTAGTACTGACGTATGAACCACTGCACATGCCTAGTAGTAGGAGCACTGTGTATGTTCAAGTGGTTGCCGTGTTTCGCACTCCTCCGTCGTAAGAGTGGAAACGCTTGCTGTAATCATTTTTTCTTCTGAAAAACAGTGGACACGCTCTACCGTGCGGATCCTCCTCCAGCCATGCACTAAATTACTCACTTTCGCCGACGTGTGGGACAGCCAGCATCGGGGTCCACCAGCCATGCACTAAATTACTCCGTAGTAGAGTGACGGTAGACTACCCCGATCGAAGCGCCGCAGTAATGCCCAATGAGCCGTCAAATCACAAAACCCCCTCCTTTCCAGCAGTAAGTTGGACGGACGAAGCAACCATCATTTCACTCTTCTCTCTCAGCTTCCTCTCTACCCAACCCTCACTTCTGCCTCATCTTGTTCCTCATTTCTTCAAGAAAACCCCGACCTGCTTCTGCCATTGTTCTTCTCTCCCAAAGAAGGAAAGGTGAGCAGATCGATGGTGTTGATTCTGGCCAAGGCCTGGTCTTGCAACCCCAAGACTGATCCTATAACTCCCTCTCTTTTCTTCTTTTGGGTTTGTGATTATGGTTTCTTTTCTTTTATTTCTATTTGACAGTTTCTTGATGGACGCTGGAGCACCGGCCGAAGTGATGTCTATGGACCCGGCCAAAATCGTTGAGGCTCATGGTACGAAGAAGCGCAAGCACCCTGCCGAGACTACCGCAGACAAGCTCAAAGCCATCGCCCTGTCCAAGCGCCCTCCCCGGGATCCCTCATTAAGCAAGTCCAGGTAATATCTCTTCTTGACGATCTTTTTCTCGATCTTGATCGTGTTAATTTTTTCATCTAACACGCAGTACTAGTACTAGTAGTACAACTTTCTGGGTGATCTTACATGTGATTTTTGTGTGCCAAATGACGGTTCTAAATTCCTCTTTTGACCAAAACATGTGAGAGGTTGACACTGATTTCTTATAGATTACTTTCAACTACCCCCTCTGTCCCAAATTTCTTGTCTTAGATTTGTCTAGATACGGATGTATCTAATACTAAAATGTGGCTTGACACATCCGTATCTAGACAAATCTAAGAAAAGAACTTTGGGACGGAGGGAGTACTTTATGAACATCAATGCTACCTTTTAAGAGAGTATATTTGCCTCAGTAACTTGTGTTATGGATTTTGCATGTAATCCCTCTGCTCTCATGCCTTTGAAGACATGTTCTAGTGTCTTTGTTCACTCATTTCTGTGCATATATGTAGTCATATATGGAGTATAATATCGAAAATCATCTTATATTTCTGAATGGAGGTAGTAATAAAATATGGTTTCTGTTTGAATTAGAACCAGGTCCGCGGTGGAGATGAAGTTCTCAAAGTCATGCCGTGTGAACTGGAAGACCTAATGATGAGTTCTACTGCTGAACTATCCAGCTGCTGTGTCCTTGTCGCCACGTGTCCTGAACTAGTGTTTTCCTGTAGCATTGTTGTCAGGCGTGTTCTCGAGGCTGTACTTGACCACAACAATTTCCTGGCTGTGACTTCGATTACGAAGGGTGTGGTTCTTGTAAAGCTTCCCAACAAATCTGATGCGGCCTGTCTTCATCATCATGTTTATGAGTGGAAAGACCACTCTGTTAGGTTCTCCAAGGTCGACAAGATGGTGATGGTGCATGTAGACATCTCACACGAAGTCCATGGCCTAGTCAGTTATGCGGGGTTCATCCCGTAGGTCGGTGGCAAGAAATAGTCTGCAGAGTTTAGTTAGTGCAACTTTGCTTGTCTGTAGTAAGTACTATTGTTCAGTACTTGATTTGTGTTTGTGAACCCTGTATTGTTTATTAGTACTGCCGCTTTTGGTGTGTGGTCAGTCCTGAGAACGGTCTATGTTAATGTCTGTCCACTCAATTCAGTCTGTATATTTTGAAGTATCCAGATCATATTTTTTGTGAGGACGGTTTATCAATTATGGTTACACTCCAATATCTGTATGCATTGCAGGGTTTATCACACCCACCAGGATTTCCAGTCCCATGGATGTTCGGTCCATACGATTTGTCACGACCTTTAGACTGTCCTGCTTGTGGGAGTAGGCAGGGCCCCTGCATGCCACGCGTAGTTGGACGATCAATCTTCTGTTTAGTACTTCAACATAGTGATTTCCTGGTAAGGATTCACTCGTGTCACATCAAGTAAATCTTATTGATTTACTGTCTAAATCTTATTGATTTAATGTCATGTTTTCTTTCTTTTCCTGCAATTTTACGATGGAGGTTTTGCCATGTGACATTCATCATAGAATAAACCGTTTGGTTTGCTCTACGGTGGCTATTTTTGCAGGTTTTCACTTCTTATGTCGTGTCAGTAATGAAGGCACTGTCCATCACTTGCATTACTGGAAAAAATTGGATCAATCTGTTTTCTGAGTACAAGCTGAATCCCTATGATGAACTACAGTTTGGTTTAACAAAAACATCACAATTAGTCCTTCTCGCGTCTAAAAGAAATGAAGAAAAAAACTGGATCACGGTCACGGATCCTAGTCAAGTTAGAAAGCTGATCATAGCAGACCAGACACGATCGCTGCTGTCTTGCACAGATCGAGCACTGGCAGTTGCTCTAGCACTGACAGCGGCAGCAGCTCAGTCTGATCCAGCTAAGGATTGGGCACCGACCACGTCAGCGGATCAGTCTGATCTACTGGAGGATCGGGCATCGACACCGGCACCTGCTCCGACACCGGCACCAGCTCTACAAGGAGCACCATCTCCGGCAGCAGCAGCGGCGGCTTCGGCACCTGCACCAACACTTGCACTTGCATCTGCTCCGGACCGTGCAGTTGCACCGGCAACAGACTGGGCTGCAGTTCACACTTCATATACCAAAGTCCTTACAAAAACCGACATGTCCACCTTCTTGGTAAGCATTGGCCGCTCAAGTGCTTCGTTATTTTTTATTTCCATGTTGGTTCACATGATTCACTGTGTTGATCTAACTGTTTGGCTATGTCTTCTTGTTTGCAAACAGAGAATTCCTAGAGCAACGAGGGAGTTGTTCAACAATCCGGGCGACCGCGGCCAAGTTTCTCTTACCATGCGCAGCCTTGGTGTGAATGAACCTGCTCAATATACCGTAAGTACAAAGGATGGTCGCATGATGATTGATGCTAAAGGATGGTCAAGGTTCAAATCTAAATCATATCTTGCGGTAGGGGATGATGTGAAAATCGAACTTTCTCGGCAAGGAGAGCTGGTCCAAATCAACTTTGAAATTAGCAGCACGCAACTGCCGAACTGATCTATCCTCCGAGAGATTTTGATGTAATAATCTGGCATGGTGAAACAAGTGTCCTGTGTGTATAAGTAGTACAACAGTATTATTTATCACATGGTATATCGTTGATAGAATTGCAACTCTGATTGCTGGTTAGGAACTGTCGTTCGATTTCATTCCAGCTTTATTCAATTTTGTGTATTCGCCTTGCGACGGCATCTAAAACCAGCGCCGTACCGATCGCTTGCAATATGAAAAGCGCTGAGGTAGAACACATGGGCCCCCAAACATGCAGGGTCGGCCTGCAGCCCAAAGTCCAGAACCGTGAGCCTATCTGAGTATTATATTCTCAGCTGAACCCCCATAAAAAAAAGCTGAACCCCCATAATGCCCGTGCGTTGCAGAGGGAGTATATTTCTCGGCAAGGTGAGCCTGTGATATAAAAGATTTGTATATTTCATTACAGAGGGAGTATCTCTCTGTCAAAATATATATTTATGTGTAACTAGTTACTCCTGTCTTTCTACTTCCTTTCGCTGATATGTGGGGCAACCGGCAATGGGGTCCACGTGCCATATGCACAAATTAGAGTGCACAACTTCACGGTAGACACACCCCGGTCGTAGCGCCGCAGTAATGCCCAATGAGCCGTCAAATCACAACCCCCCTTTCCAGCTTTAGCAGTAAGCTGGAAGGACGAAGCGGCAATATTTCACTGGGCATGAATCCCCTTCTCCCTCATCTGCTTGTTCAGAGAAAACCCCCTCTCGGCGATTGCATAGGGTTTTCTCATGGAGAACCAGGTACGAATTCTTCATCCATCCCCGATAAACCCAAGTCCCTTGGTCGTAGGTAATCCTAGGATGGCAGCCGCCGTAGTTGATGCATTTTTCTTCCTACTGAATCTAGTGTGTTTCATTTGCAGTGCCCAAAGTGCGAGTACCCTACAGGTTTCTGCGCCCTCGGCGAGACGCCACACTTCTTCCTTCTCATCCTAACACGGCATTTTGAAACGCGCACAGTATGTTCCTAGAATCCTCTTTTCTATACAGGAGGGTGGGGTTTTTTTGAACATGCTGTGTTCTCATATTATTTTTCCTGCAGTGTATTATTTGCTCTGCCAGAACACATGTACTCAAGATGCTCGGCCTTGCCATAACTGAATACACTAGTTTAATGGTCACAGTGAAGACAAGCCATGGATATAAGTTCTGAGTTGGGTTCATGAACCAAGAAGATCGCTGATTTTTTTATGGCCGAACTTGGATACACTTTCTCAAGTGTTATGGACTGAAAGTTGGCGCACGAATGTTGATGGAAATAGCAGAACCTGGTCTCATCTTCACTGTGATCTTCCACCCCGACGTCATTCCAATTGTTCATCCATGTTAGTTTTGTATCTGGTTCTTGCTTGTTGCCTCAATTACTTCTTAATCCACATATTCTGTCTAACTAATCACAATTTAACTTTAGAAGTAGCAACGAATCTCTCACGAAGATGCTACTTCTAACTAATATTTTCTTATAATTGGTGGCACGTGTAGGTTTTTTCAGAGTTAAGCAGTCTGCTCGTTTGTTACTCTGTAATAACTCGGCTGTTACTAATGGCACTGAAGTTGACTGGATCGACATCCACAAGTTCCTACACTTTATTGATCGTCTTGAGGTCCTTGTGGGGCGTTTCAATGGTGGAAGGCCACGTGGGATATATGTGCCATTGCTGCACTCGTTGAACAGGTCCAACTGTGTCGAGAAACTTATGGTACGAGCTGTTTTCTGTTATATATGTTGTTCATAAACTATTGCTTATACACAGTTTTACAGCTGTGATCTTCTTGAAACAGGAACTGCCGAGTTCTATTGTTCCTATACAGATGCCTGACCATGGTCGGGTCAGACTTGCGCTTGGTCACAACATGATGTTTATGTCGACCTACTCAATTCCCCTTGGAGGTGAAAAGATACTTATTCATGGGTGGTCTCAAATAATGAAGGCCCGTCCATCTTGGAGAATAGAACAGAAGATTATGTTCATGCTTTTCCATGGCTCTAAAGCGAATATCCTGTTTATTGACCACGTTGCGAGATGAAGCCGCTTTCAGAAGGTTGTGGATGCGCGGGGTGGCGCCTGGGCCTTGTCCTGGGGCTTGGCGGCCTCACCCTTGGTTAACTGTAGGCAAAGTAGCACTATTCGAGGCGTGCTTTGTACGGTTGAACCTGTATAAGTACTCATACTGCTTTCAGCTTTGGTTGTTAAGTGCCCCTGCTGGTTTCAGTTAAGGTTGTTAAGTACTCCTGTTGCTTTTACAGTCTGTCGTGTTTCTTCAGTCCTATCTTCATCCAGCCGCCAAAACCAAACCAGTGCCGGCGGGGCCGCCTGCTTCCGCCTCCCACGGCTGGCTGCGCCTCAGCGCACGCATCGCCGCCCCACCGTCTCCTAAATCGTTAACGCCGACGTCCTCCACGCGCTTTGGTGCGCTCGTCGCGGCGCCGCCCTCTCACGTTGTCAACAAGGTCAACAAACAACAGGAATCGGCAGAAGTACGTTGAGAGGATGACAGTAGGGGCCCACCACGTCAGCGTATGGAAAAATAAAATGCTTCCTCCTAGTGTTTTCCTGACATCTGGGACCCACGACATTGTGAGCGTATATAGTCAATAGATAAGAGAACAGCACAAGATCGGCTGACACCTGGGACGTAGCTACTCGAGCAGTATTTTTTTGTTTGGTATTGTTGAGACGGAGCAGGGTTTGAACTGGGCTGTGGCCCGTCTAGCCCAGGCTTATATTTTATGTTCACCATGTGACCGGCCCAGCTATTTTTTCTTTGTGAAAATGAGCCCACTTTATTTTTTCTGAGGAATACCCAATCCAGGCCTACTTATTTTTTTACGCCCTGATGGGCTGCAACTCTTTCAAGACGCCTGCAAATCTTGAAAGTAATATGAAATGGGTTGTAAATATAAAAACAGATGACAAATTGGCAATTACTTTATAATTTCTGAATTTTATCACATTTTCAGATTCCTATTTCACTGGGCATTAACCTAATTTAAATATATCTTCAAAGTGCTTTAAATCTGGCTGGACATTTCGGTATTAAAAATAGTTTGGAACCCACAGAAATATGCGAAATTGGCCCTGGCCAACAAAAAAAACGACAGCAATAAATTGCATAAGAAGTTGCCATGAGCTATATATAAATTATTAAAAAAAGAGGGAGTGGTCTGACTTGTGGGCCTGTTTAGTTGACGCGTATGCAAGATTTTTTTAGTTATTACTAGCACATATGCCCGTGCGTTGCAACGGGAGAAAAAAATTACCGTATTTTCATCGCACACCTATGGCCGAAGGCGCTCCCACACATGCCTTGCTGCCCTGCCCCCTACCGCTATGTTATTGCTGCCCCTGGTCATCCCTTTCAACCACCCAAGTATCATATTTCTTCGGTGAGACTGTACCCACTGCCTCACACCTAAACTGCCATCCAACTCCCCTCCACCGAAGACGTTGCTAAGATCCGTTCGTCCCCTCCTAAGACTCATTCTTGTTGAGGGCCTCACCAACACCCTTGGACTTCTCTATGCTCGCCTCAACCCCACTTTCTTCGGCCCTAGAGCCAACTCGCAAAATCAACTGGCGCAACACGCATTTTCAGGTTCCTTATGTGTAGCAAAACTGGAAAATATCATATTCCCTAAGATAATAAGCATGGATCAAGACCCACCCTCACACACATGTCCACGTCCTCTATTTCAGTCAACACAATATACTCAGATTATTGAACCACAGTCTCTTGCTTGTTGTATTTGCTAGCAATGCAAACAAATCCTGTGAGCATGTTTGTTTAATTATGCATGTGAAAATCCCCTTTATTATTTCTTTATTTATATATAGGTAATTGCCCGTGCGCTACAACGGGGCATAAATATTCCTAGTAAACTAATACGATTGTATACCAAAAATAAATTTAGGACATAAAAGTAACAAGAAATCATGGAGAAAAGAAGCAAAATAAATAAATTGCAGCGCATAATAAAATGATGTCCCCGATCGAAAAAAATCTGTAGAAAGCTAACTTTAATTGCATTACAGTTGTGCTGCAATATGAATCCTAGCTGATATTATAAAATTTCTACTATGTCGTATGAATTCTCATAATCAAAAGAAAGAAGTTAACTGCAGTATCCTTTTCTACTACGTCGTATGAATTAAGTTGGTCGGCTAATATGATTATAAAATTTCTACTACTTTGTATAAAAATCTACATGTAGTTGGCCGGCTAATTAAGTTGCGTTGGCTGTGAGAGCTCCGGGCTGGGAAACATGAAGAAGCGGCTTAACCTTACTCCTTTTTTTTGCCTTTATTAGTTCGTGCAATACAGCCGCCAGCCGCTTACGCCTATACTATCAGAAAGGAAATTGGTGCATGGCTAGCTAGTTCATATACAGCCGAAGCCCCTACTTATCATGTGTACCGCATCAGCCCAATTGGTAGACCATGAACACTTTGATCCAGGGATCAAATCCCAGTCTGACACCAATTTTTATTATCTCTTTTATTACTTCAAACACGCACAAACAACTGTATGGGCCAGGAGCTGTTTGTTGGGCCATAGCGCACATACAGAAGATTTATTGGCCCACAACACACAGTAGCATAAATTGTATGAGGTCCCCAAATTAGTACCACCTCACGTATTAAGGAAAATCATCTAGGCGCATCGAAAAAAAATTTAAACAGGACGAAACCAAGAATATCACCTTGCTTTAATAGTAGGTATAGATATACGTCAACAAACGATTCTAGCAGACGTAACCGTTGGATGTCAATCCAACGGCCGTCGTGTTTCTTCAATCTCTGATCTTCTTGCTCCAGCTGCCAAAGCAGCGCCGGCGGGACCGCCTACTCCCGCCTCCCGTGGCCGGCTGTGCTGCCGCGCAGGCCTCAGCGCCCCCTACTACTCCCACCGCTGGCCAGGGCATCACTCTACTCACCCACACCCCTTGTTATTCTGCGGCGATGACAGCCTCACACCGCAGCCGAACCGGTGAACGCTCGTTATCCTCTCCGCGTGGGCATCCACTGCCGCGTCTTCCCCGGCTCCGCGTCGTCCCTTTCCTATGCCTCGCCGTCGTCCATCGTCGTGGTGCTCTCGGCGCGCCGTGGTCAATGTGGTCAACGACCGACTTCCATCGGAAGAGTACTGTACGTGGAGAGGCTGACAGCTGGGTCCACGGCAGCCGCAAGGAAGTGCCTCCTTATTACGCGGAAAATAATTATTCCTCCACCTGACAGCGGGGACCCACCGGACGGGCCACCAGTATTTTGCGAAAAAAATCGTTTCCCCCTGACTGCTGGGACCCACCGGAATGGCCACCGTATTTCGCGAAAATAAACGTTCCCCCCGCTGTCAGCTCGGACCCACCGGAAGTGCCTCCTTATTACGCACAAAAAATGAATACTCCCCCGGCTAGCTGGGACCCACCTTGGTGGGAGGCTGACTTGTGGGCCTACTAAGTTGACGGGGACGAAGGGCTTTGTCAACTTAGTCAATATGAACGATTCTAGCTCTAGTGACCGTACGATGTCCATCCAACGGCCGTAGTGCTTCTTCAACCTCTGGTCTTCTTGCTCCAGCCGCCCAAAGCAGCGCCGGTCGTGCTGCATGCTCCTGCCTTCCGTGGCCGGCTGTGCTGCCGCGGAGGCCTCACCGCCCCTACTATTCCCACCGCTGGCCAGGCCCTGCGGCGACGGCAGCCTCACACCGCAGCCGAAGCAGTGAACCCTCGTACTCCTCTCCGCGCGCGCGGGCTTCCACTGTCGCGTCTTCCCCGGCTCCCCGTCGTCCCCTTCCTAGGCCTCGCCGTCGTCCGCCGCCCTGGTGCTCTCGGCGCGACGTGGTCAACGTGGTCAAGGAACGACTTCCATCGGACATGGACTGTACGTGGAGAGGCTGATAGCTGGGTCCACGGCCGCAACAAGGAAGTGCCTCCTTATTACGTGCAAAATAATTATTCCTCCACCTGACAGCGGGGACCCACCGGACGAGCCACTGTATTTCATGAAAAAAACATTTGCCCCTGACTGCTGGGACCCACCAGCTACATCTTCGCACGCAAGGAAGTGCCTGACAGTCGGGACCCACCTGGTCGAAGAGTACGTAGCGTTGTCATTCTGGTCGCGAACGTGTACGTACATATATACTGGTCGATGTAGAGGCACGCACATGTCGTAGTAGAGGCGCGCACATAGCATGTACACGTACGTACAGCGGTCAGGGTGCAACAAAGAAAATACGGCCACGCATGTGTACATACGGGCGGGGTCTCGAACGCCTACTCGCGCATACGTACGGCGAGGGCTCGTGTACATGGCTGGGTCGGAATGGAGAAATAGCGTCGTCGTCGTGTTCATGGGGAGGCAACGAAATGCGTCGTGTTCATCGGGAGGCAACGCGGCTGGGTCGGAACGGAATGCGTGGTCGTGTTCATCAGGAGGGCTTGGACTGAAGAGGCGATGGATACGAGGCCTGGCGTACTGCACAACGGAGGAAACGGACCTCCTACGGTCGAAACAGGGGTCCTGTTGATCGGGAGGGGTGTGGCATACCACAAAACGGAGGAAACGGACCTCCTACGGTCAAAACGGGGGTCCTGTTGATCGGGAGGGGTGTGGCGTACCGCAAAACGGAGAAAACGGACCTCCTACGGTCGAAACGGGGGTCCTGTTCATCGGGAGGGGTGTGGCGTACCGCAAAACGGGACTCCACGGGATACTGTTCATCTCCACCGTCGACCCCCTCCAGCCTCCACGAGCTACTGTTCATCCACCATCGACCTCCTCCAGCCTCCACCTGCGACTGTTCATCCAC
Source organism: Triticum urartu (assembly GCF_003073215.2). Taxonomy (NCBI): domain Eukaryota; kingdom Viridiplantae; phylum Streptophyta; class Magnoliopsida; order Poales; family Poaceae; genus Triticum; species Triticum urartu. Next base: position 46,880,430 of record NC_053024.1, read on the forward strand.
GGGCTCCTGTTCATCCAGCCTCCACCGCGCGCTACTCCACCGGCTACTGTTCAACCAGCCCTCTCCACGGGCTCCTGTTCAACCACCCCTCCACGGGCTACTATTCATCCTGCCCTCCACCGTCTACTGTTCATCCAGCCCTCCACGGGGTGGTCCTGTTCATCCAGCCCTCCACGGGGTCCTGTTCATCCAGCCCCAACCGGCTCGATTGATCGGGGCCTTGTTCATCCAGAGGCAACACCACGGGGTCCTGTTCATCCACCCCACCGGGAACTGTTCATCCAAACCCCCCCGCAACGCTCACTGTTCATCCAGAGGCAGCATCGATCGGCTTCAATTAGCAGCAGTAGCGAAGGAATCGCTCGATCGGGTTCAGTTAACATCCATTGATCGATCGCTCGGGTTCAGTAACGCGTAGCCTGCAACGCTCGGGTTCAGTTAGAGCCCAACGCCTCGCTCGGGTTCAGTTAGAGCCCAACGCCTCGCTCGGGTTCAGTTAGAGCCAACGCCTCGCACACACGCGCGTACGTGTACGACAGAAACGCGCATTGCTCGGCCCCCGACCTCCCACCGTAACTGGAACTCCCCGAAATTTTCCTCCCCCTCGCTTCTACCACGGTTTTTTTCGTCATGGACGGCCCAAAGAATGTCATGCAGCTGCGTCTCCGGCCCGCCCAGGACGAAAAGCCCATTTTCTGTCATGATTTTTTGTCATAGAAGTAGGAGCCCACCACATCTATGATGATACCAGGTTTTGTCACAATTATCATCATAGAAGTGTCATATGTATGACAGAAAAATTTTCGTTCGCCCAAAATGTCTCGGATGTGTGTTTTTTTGTAGTGCTACTCGCCGGTCTTACGTTGAACCGAGTGAAAGTTCCACGTGATATGCCTCCACCAAAACATGTTTATGGCCTTGCGATGAATATATGGTGCAGGTGGGCATCAAGGAGGAATTTGAGCAATATGTTCACAATGTCGGTCTCGGTCCCTACCTCTCAGATAAGTGTGAACAGCGCCATCTTCTCACTGAATCTTTTGTTAAAGAATTTAAATATTTTCCACATGAGTCTAGGGTGTCGTTTATGCTTTATAATAATCCATTTACTATTCCACTGGAGAACTTTGCTTACCATTGCAAACTTCCATTTTGGGGTTCGCTTGATGAGCCACCAAAGGCTGAGTACGAGTCTTTCTTGACTAGCCTTTGTTATGGTGAAAATAGAGGAGTGAGACAAGGAAGAATAAAGAGCATTCACTTTCCCGCAATTCAGTACTTTGCATTATTTAACGGGAAATGCATAGTAGGCAAACAAGACTGTAGCATACTTTGTGCGCCAGACTTGAGCCTCATTCACACTGCTCTCACCGGTGAAAGGAATTATAACCTTGGAGCGGTTGTTGCACGTAGACTTCAGCATAACGCCAAAAGTGGCTGGTTCTATGGTGGAATTTATGCCACACGTCTAGCACGAGGCCTGGGTGTTTCACCTTTGCCCTTTGATCCTATCCTACCCACTCGGCATTTAGATTTTGATGCTTTGAAAGAGCATAAAATCCTTAAAGGAAGGATTCATGACTTCACTTATAATCTTATGTTTAACCAATCACATGTTGTGGACACATACTTGCCTGCGCCCGCTCTCTTTGATTATCATAGCAAGGGAAGACATTTTGTTCTTGAGAGCGAGGCCCGAGCTCATAACGCAGCAGTGGTGGCGGCACTGCGTGCCGAGGCATCCGCACCGAGAGCCTCCGTGAGCTACCACGCCGACTACTACCCTCCAGGCTACTTATTGATTACCAACTTAGGCCAAAAGCCTAAGCTTGGTGGAGTATGTGTTCTCACCGACATTATATTCATGTTCACATATCATTCTATTTGTCGGTGTTCACACTTTTTCATTGTATCATCCATGCTTAGATTTATTTTCCTGCTTTCTTCTTGTGTGTTTGAAAAGCTTTAGAAAAACCAAAAAAATTAGTTGTAGTAATTTACTTTCGATGCATGCTTAGTAGTAGCACTAAAAAGAAAACCTAAAAGGATTTCCTTGTTCTTCTTTTGCTTGTTGGGAGCTTTCCTATGTAAATAGTTTTTTCCCATTTTGCTCTTTCCGTGTATTTGCTTGTTCAAGATAACCAAAAACTCCAAAAATATTTCAGTGTGTTTCTCTGAACTTCTTTTCTTTTTATTCGAGTCTTACCGAGGAGAAGACCACGATGAAAATGTTGAGTGGCTCTTATATGAATAACTGTTGAACTAATAAAGAACATATTTTACCTTGTCTTCTCCTGCTAAATAAAATGTTTGTAGATTCCAGCTTAGTCCACGACACTCTTGCACTATTATCATTTTCATATCATTATCGTGCAAGTGCAAGGCAATAATGACGATATTCGCTGAACTGGCCGTGGCAAAGAGAAACTGGTATGAACTCGACTTGTTCTATTTGTGTAAATATGTTTAACCTAGTATCCATGCTTCAGGCCGTTATGATTAAACATGTTTGCAATGACAATTAGAGATTATAGTTTCTCATGCCATGCATAAGTAGCTAGGAGTGGATAATAATTTATCTTGGATATCAACATAGCGTTAAAATGATTGTGATGTAGTATGATGATATGGTATCCTCCTCTGAATGTTCGAGTGGCTTGACTTGGCACATGTTCATGCATGTAGTTGAATCAAAACCAACATAGCCTCTATGATATTTATGTTCATGGTGTTCATATCCTACTCATGCTAGTGTCCAATGTTACTTATGCATAATGTCTGGTTATGATCGTTGTTGCTCTCTAGCTAGCCGCTTCTCAATCTTAATTGCTAGCACTACAAAAAAATACACTTCCGTGATGATACGTGTTTTTCACAGTAGGTCGCGTTTTTTGTCATGCATGTACATCCATGACGATTTTATGACAGAATCAAGATAGTCATACCTGTGCTGTCGTAGAAGTGTTCCATGAAATTACCAAAATTATCATCATGGAAGTGTCCACTTCCATGACGATAAATCATGCGTCACAGAAGTGCTTTCGTCAAGGGTGACCGACACGTGGCATCCACCGTAACGGGTCGCCGTTAAGCTATCGGGTCCGGTTTTAGATCCGATAACCCATTAACAGCCCGGACCAATGGGAAATTTCCACGTGTAAAATTCTGATTGGCCGGAGGAAACACGTGTCAGCTCATCAGTGGGTCAGATAGGTGCCTATGATATGTCGACACGTGTGACGGCCCACCACTGACCCATTTAGCTTACAACGGCTGGCCCGTTTGGCTTGATCAAAAGTTAGCGGGCTGGCCCATGAAAAGCCTGTTAATGGTCTCTTCGCAAATAGCCCATTTTAGGGCCCCGTAACTCACGGCCCGTCAGGGCCTAAATCGGCCCAGCAACATCATGTGGGCCGTCGAATATAACACCATCCCATTTCACTTTCGGCCCATGTATGGCCCATGATGTCTTTTGGCCCATATGAGGCCTTTGTATCTTTAGGCCCTTTAGAGGCCCATGGTGACTCTAGCCCATAATGAATAGTAAATTTCTTTGTACCCGTTAAAGGCCCATGATTCACATGGGCCGTTTCCAGCCCGTGTTAGGTTTCGGCCTACTGACGGCCCATACGTTCTTGGGCTCCTTTCCGGCCCTCGATTACTTCTGGCCCGTTACTGGCCTGCTCCCCTAATGGGCCAAATTCGGCCCATGGCAAGAGTCTTCTGGCCTGTTAACCTGTTGCGCCGTTTCCAGCCCGTCCTATATTCTGGCCCATTAACGACCCATTATGCCTGTGACAAAATTAAGCCTTTGCTGTCCTCCATCCTGTTAATGGACCGTTACTGTGTTGGGCCGATACCAATTACGCCCGTTTACGACCCATGTAGACCCATTTATCCGACGGCCCGAGGCCCACCAATTCTACGACCGTGTTGGAGGCCCATTTAAAGACGGCCCGTAGGAGGCCCATGGATCATACGGCCCGTAGCAGGGTCAAGGTTACCACGGTCCGTATATGGCCCATGGTTGTTGCGGCCACTAGGAAACCAGGGAAAAAGAAGACTAGGAAATAAATAAGCCCGAAACTAACGCTAGGCTATTAAGGTGATTGCACAGATTACATCCACTGGGCATCAAAGATCGCCACCAGTGCAAATATAGGGAACACCCTACACTATACAAAAATGGCTTGCTGTTTTCTTCAGCCGGTGGCTGCACGTTAAGAACAAATTTGGTATTGCAACAAAACAAATTACAACTATAAAACAAAAGGAAGGTTGGCATAAAAGTTAACAGTCTGGCAGATAAATGCACCACCAGAAGTTCAGAAGCTCAGTTCATTTTGACCCGACTGTTACGTTTTCATGCTGTATTGTCCGATGGAGCACCATAACCTTCACCTTCATTTCTCCTAGGCTCCTGAACAACATAGCAAATGTCTGATAGTCTGGTTTCAGAACCATGCATATCTTGATGACATCGAACAATGTATGTCCTTGTTTCACAAAGGGTTTCTGTTAGGGAATGGACTTGTGTCTGGAGCGCAAATATAACATTGTTTTGAGCTTGCATATCTAGATCATGAGACAGTTTGGACAAGATTGCCTTAACAACCAACCCAGTATTACGCAGGAACGCACTTTTGGCACTGTTAGTGGACAGGTACTGACCCACTGCAGCAAGAGCTGACATTGCGGTTATAGTTGCCTCGTCACCTTCAGAAGGTGGCGGTTCCACCATTTTTTCCATAGCTTGATGAAAAGTTGAGTTTTTACATTAGTAGTACCAGAACAGAAGATATTAAGGAGGCATCAAAACCAAATGAAATAGCTTTGGTCTATATACAGAACTTATTCTAGTGAACCCATGTAAAATATTAGTTGTATTTTACTGCAAAGTACATAATAAAACCAGGTTTCAAACATATGACCATGTACCATGGCTAATGTATTGTCTATTTCTTCACATTGTATTGACATCTAAGGATAAAGAGACAAAAGTTTATAATACAGTGAGCATAGTATGACATCATTCATATCACAAAACAACTGAGAATAGACAAACATGCAATTGTAACATTGTGTGGGCAAGTCCACCACGGAACTAGATTACAGGTCAAGATCAAAGGAACATCACTCCTCTCTTTTAAACCTTGTAAGGTGTAATTATACGGTAAGAAAATTGTGTATAAAATTGAAAAGAGTAATAGACATTGGCTGCAAACCATACAGTTCAAGGCACAAGTCAGAGTAAGTAGTAGTTAAAAGGCATGAGGATTAAGGACTTACAATAGTGGCTTTGACTGGTGTAGTCATGCCCTTCGTCTTGCTGGTCTGACAGCCCTTGAAGATTTCCACAACATTTGGTTTAGGTACTTTTTGGTCCTTGCGGGCTTTCCTCTGCATTTGGAACAAGTTAATATAGATCTAATAATATGGTACAACGAAAAGAGTGAAACAACAGCTAATTACAAGAGCCTCATAGTGTGCAATATAGGTACGAGATCCTGTCGTCTATTGGAATTTCACTTTCGTACGGTTGGCCTTGTTCTTTGAATAGTTCACCTACAAGAAGATAGATTTGTGTGGCACATGCGTAAATAGGACTTCAACATGTGATCTGATCACATATATATAATGTACCTGATACTTCAGATCAGACCCGTGTTTAACGAGGCCTCTCCAATCTTCATCTGATATATTTTCCACTGGAGATGTTTGGGCAAGTTCACTGTTAGCCTTGCCTTCAAAGTGAGTTTTCCTCAAGTTATACCGATACTGTCGCAGAGCAGACTTGAAAGCATGGGTGCAAGCTTGTCTGGTTGCATCATCTTGTCTATCCAACTTGAACCTCATCTATTGAAAATTATGGGAGTCTCATTATCAGCAGCCTAGAAAGTATTGGACAGAGCAAGACGATATTACTAGTTTCCATACATAACCATACTTACAGATAAATGGTCAAGGAAGGTGTTGAACTGGGTTTCGTCTTTGTCGTTCCTGTACTAAATCCATGTTGCGAGGATACGTACATGACACATAACGGCAATCGCTGCCTCTGATACTAACTTGGCTGACTCTGTAGCATCACGTGGCCTTTTTAAACCTGCCTCAAAACGGATGTCCATTCTTCCTCCTCTAGATTTAGTTAACCTATCGAGCATTATCCCTGATGTTTGTTTCCTCTTGCGCCTAGGTGCTAGTCCAGCAACGGACATAGGAAGTGTTAGTGTACATCTGAAAGTGCAACTATCCCTGGGTGGTTTTGGTAATTCCTAACAACATATAGCTCATTGAGCTAACATTTTTTCCAAGATGAATATTTCAGGAAAAGCTCAATGGATGGCATGGCATGTATGAGGAAAGTGGATCCCTCAAAATTATAAGGACAAAGGATTGGCTCAAACTTCAAGATCAAGACTCTACATTTTATATTTTAGTGATCCAAGATCACATTGAGTCCATAGGAAAAGCCAATACTATCAAGGAGGGATGAGGTGTTGCTTAATGAGCCTCTTGCTTCATGTGCTTAGTGATATGCTCCAAAATCCTCAACTACCTCTCCATATCCACATATGACCTAAACCTAAAGTCAAACTCGGCCCCACCGATTCTTTCTATCCGGAGCCACCGAGTTTCACATGTCATAGCCACTGCCAAACCCTAGCAAATCGGTCTCACCGATAGGGATCTCGGTCTCACTGAGATGGGATTGCAATTTCTCTGTTTCCCTTTGTAACGTTTTGGTCCAACCGAAGTGAGCGATCGGTCCCACCGAGATTGCAATGTAAACTCACTGTTTCCCTTTCGTAACATTTCGGTCTCACCAAAAAGAGTGAATCGGTCCCACCGAGTTTACCTGACCAACTCTCTGGTTAGCTTATTACCAAAATCGGTCCCACCGAGTTTGTGTAATCGGTCACACTGAGATTACGTTATGCCCTAACCCTAACCATATCGGTCCTACCAAGTTGTATCTGAGTCCCACCGAAAATCCTAACGGTCACTAGGTTTGCTAAATCGGTCCGACCGAGTTTAACGATTCGGTCCCACCGAGTTTAGCAGATTGTGTGTAACGGTTAGATTTTGTGTGGAGGCTATATATACCCCTCCACCCACTCTTCATTCGTGGAGAGAGCCATCAGAACAGATCTTCACTTCCAATACACATTTTCTGAGAGAGAGAACCACCTACACTTGTGTTGAGCTCAAGATATTCCATTCCTACCATATGAATCTTGATCTCTAGCCTTCCCCAAGTTGCTTTCCACTCAAATATTCTTTCCACCAAATCCAAATCCTGTGAGAGAGAGTTGATTGTTGGGGAGACTATCATTTGAAGCACAAGAGCAAGGAGTTCATCATCAACACACCATTTGTTACTTCTTGGAGAGTGGTGTCTCCTAGATTGGCTAGGTGTCACTTGGGAGCCTCCGACAAGATTGTGGAGTTGAACCAAGGAGTTTGTAAGGGCAAGGAGATCGCCTACTTCGTGAAGATCTACCGCTAGTGAGGCAAGTCCTTTGTGGGCGACGGCCGTGATGGAATAGACAAGGTTTCTTCTTCGTGGACCCTTCGTGGGTGGAGCCCTCCGTGGACTCGCGCAACCGTTACCCTCCGTGGGTTGAAGTCTCCATCAACGTGGATGTACGATAGCACCACCTATCGGAACCACGCCAAAAACATCCGTGTCTCCAATTGCGTTTGAATACTCCAAACCCTTCCCTTTACATTCTTGCAAGTTGCATGCTTTACTTTCCGCTGCTCAGATACTCTTTTGCATGCTTGCTTGAATCATGTGAGATTGCTTGACTTGTGCTAAGATAGCTAAAATCTGCCAAGAACTAAAATTGGGAAAAGTCTAGATTTTTATTTGGTCAAGTAGTCTAATCACCCCCCTCTAGACATACTTCCGATCCTACAAGTGGTATCAAAGCTTTGGTCTCCATTTGCTTTGATCTCCATAGCTTTTTGTGGTCATAGCCTTGGTTTCACAACCTAGGAGAGTATGGCGTCTAGCGAGGGAAATTATCACCGTAGAGGTCCTTACTTTGATTGTACTAATTTTGCTAGTTGGAAGCATAAAATGAAAATGCATATTCTTGGACATAACCCCGCCGTTTGGGCTATTGTTTGTGTTGGTTTGCAAGGTGACTTCTTTGATGGGAAAGAACCAAACCATGAAGCTACCGCGGAAGAGTTGAAGATGCTGCAATACAATGCTCAAGCTTGTGATATTCTCTTCAACGGATTGTGCCCCGAAGAATTCAACCAAATCAGCCGTCTTGAGAATGCAAAGGAAATTTGGGATACTTTGATTGATATGCACGAAGGTACCGACTCCGTCAAGGAATCTAAATTGGATGTGCTTCAAAGTCAACTTGACAAGTTCAAAATGAAGGATGGTGAAGGTGTTGCTGAAATGTACTCTAGGCTTGCTCTTATCACAAATGAGATTGCCGGCTTAGGGAGTGAAGAGATGACCGATAGATTCATCATCAAGAAGATCCTAAGAGCCTTGGATGGAAAATATGATACCATGTGCACATTGATCCAAATGATGCCCAATTACAAAGATCTCAAGCCAACGGAAGTCATTGGAAGAATTGTTGCTCATGAGATGTCACTCAAGGATAAAGAGGAACTTCACAACAAATCAAGTGGTTCTTACAAAGCCTCATGTGAAGCTCCCACATCATCAAGTGAGAAGCAAATCTTCAATGAAGAATTGAGCTTAATGGTGAAGAACTTCAACAAGTTCTACAAGAGTAGAAGCAAAGATAGAAGCTCCAAGTCAAGGTCCTACAATGACAAAAGATCTTCTAGTCGAGAGCGAAACTGCTACAATTGTGGAAGACCCGGACACTATTCCAATGAGTGTACGGCTCCCTACAAGAGAAGAGAAGACTCTCCCAAAAGAAGAAGTAGAAGAGAAGAATCGCCATCTAGAGAAAGAAGGAGTAGAGATGATCTTTATGAACGAAGACACTCACAGAGAAGCAAGGATTCGGAAAGAAAAGAAAAGTCAAGGAGCTACACAAAACGAAGACATCAAGCTCATGTTGGTGAATGGGTATCCGGCTCCGACTCCGACAACCACTCCGAGAGAAGTTATCACTCCGATTCCGAATATACTCAAGATGAACGTGTTGCCGGTCTAGCACTTGTGTCAACCAACTCCTACGACATATTTGACTCACCAAATGAAGGAGTTGGAACATGCTTCATGGCTAAAGGCCCAAAGGTATCACACCCCGAGTATGTTGATTTCAATAGTGATGAAGATGACTTGTTAGGTGATGATGATTTACTTGTTGACAACTCTAGTGATGAATACTATGATGAAACGTCAATTAATCATGTTAATCAAGATAAAACGAATGACAATGATAAGGAGAAAATTGAGTCTCTAACTAAAGAACTACACACTCTTAAGTTAGCTCATGAAACTATCTTAGGAGATCATCGAGAACTTTTAAGAACACATGAGAAATTACGCTTTGAAAAGCTCAACCTTGAGCAAGAGCATGAGTTCTTAAAATCAATCAATGATGATCTTCGTAAGAAAAGTTCTTGTTACATTGCCAAGCGTTTACTCTTATCCACTTACATGCCTCAAGTCAAGTCTAGTAACAAGAACAAGAAAGATTCTTCCTCTAGTAGTAACAATGATCATGTCAAATCCAATATTGTTGCTTCTAGTAGTTCTCTTGATTCCACTAATGATTCTCTTAGCCAAGTTACACTTGAGCAAGAAAATAGTCTATTGAAGGGAATCATAGAGAAAGGAGTTTACAAGAGCCTTGCCGGGAGTAAGCAATTCGAGGAAATTGTACGCAAGCAAGGAAGGCACCGGAAGAATCAAGGTGTTGGTTTTGAACGAAAGTTCAATGCCAATGGAGTTGAGTGGGAAGAAGATCAATACCCCAAGACAAAGTTTGTTCCTCAACAAGAGAAGTATGATCCTACTTCTTTCAAAGGGACACAAGCTCAAGATGATCTTCCACCACAAGACTACAAGAAAAAAGGCAAGGACAAGCTTCAAGAGGAAATTGATGCATTTGAAGAAGCTCCTAAGACCTTAGTCAATTGGATTCCCAAAGCTACTTCAAGTTCCACTTCATCAAGCACGACTACAACTCCAAGGATTCCCATCAAGATGGTGTGGATCCAAAAGAAGAAGAACTAGAGAGTTCTTGAGGGTGACTCCGACAACATACTTCACTCTTATCTTTTTTTGGAAAGAACAAGTGCAATCAACTTCCACATCTTGCACTAGTTCAAGGAGTCACAAACCCTCTTGTTGGTATGTCAAGGGACAAGGTAACCTAAAAAGTTTCATAGGCATCATCTTGTGTGTGCATCACTCTATGTCTATAGATATCTTTGTTTGTTCCTTGTGGGACTAACCCATGTAGGTATTGAAAGTTCAATTCACTCCAATGGATAGCTCCAATTGATCTACATCAACATTGAGCATCCACATCTTCAACATCTACATGAAGTCATCATCGACAAAACCCAAGGTTAGTTCATCCCTCTTAGGGGGGATATCACATCTAGGGGGAGCTTTACTCTAAGAATTGAGCCAAAGCAACTCTAATGATGTGAACACAACAATGCTTTATGTAAAAGTGGTAACCCCACTTGTGCTTAAACGATGAGTATGACCTATGATCAAATGTTCTCATTTGACTCCTAAGTCAATATACTCATATATAGATGACCTAGTCATCGCCAATTGCTTGATAGATGCTAGAATTGGTTGTGCATGCTTTGCCACATATTTCAATTGCCATTTTATTGTGTGAGCATGTTGAGAGCATATTTTACTCATTCGAGGACATCCACTTGTTGTTTTGATTGATTGGTTTTCTTTTTCCTTGCCAAGTGGATGGACAAGAATGCCTAAGAACCTTCTCTAGCTATCTATGCTTTTCTCGTCTCAAACTCTATTCATGCTACATCACAAAATTTGATCAAGTCAGATTCAAACCACTCTGTGTGAGGAGCACTCGGAGTCCCCGATTTGTCATAGACTTAAACTTCCAAAACTTCTTTATGCTTTTCGATCTGACCGATTCCTCCATTTCGGTCATACCGAGACCACTAAGTCGATCTAGGTTTTCACCTCGTTGCAACCGATTTGAACTTTTCGGTCACACCGAGTTGCTACAACTGTTAACAGTTATGCATCTCGGTGCCACCGAGTTGTTCCACTCGGTCACACCGACAGGGTCGGGCTATATATACTCACGGGCAAAATTTTGGAAATTTCTTCGAAACCTCTTCGCCCGCGCATAGCTCGCTCTGCCTCCTGGGTCTCCGGATCGTCCTCCTCGTCGCCAGCCGCCTCCCGTCACTGGTCTCCGCCGCCGTCAACGGAATTCGTCTTCGCCGTTGCCGCCATAGCGAGTCCGCCGCCGAACTAGGGTATGGACTCGATCTCAGTGCTATTCCCCGTCCGATTCCTAGCACATTGTGTTCTTAATGAATCTTTCCACGATTGAAACGCTCCTATCCAGTCAAAACAATCCTTAGAATAGTTGAGATTCAAAAATTTAGGTTTAGGTTTCCGCCGAAACCATCTCGGACCCACCAGGTTGCGGAACTCGGTTCCACCGATTCGGCCACGGCCATTGCACATGTGGTTCTTGGTCTGACCGAGAATTACAAATCGGTGAGACCGAGTTTAGGACTTTGTGAAACCCTAGCAGTCTCGGTGCCACCGAACTGTGACTCGGTCTGACCGAGTTCACTAGTTTTGGTCCCAAAAGCTGCTTTGGTATCACCGAGTTTGCAGATCGGTCGATCCGAAATGCTTTCTGTGGAAAACTAAAACTAAGTTTTTGACTCATTCTTTTGCAAAAATCTCTGCATTTTTTGATGCTCATCCACTCTATCTGTTCTATAAACTATTCACAGGGTCAGCAGTCTGTACTAGCAACATGTCTGATCAGAGTGACAACCAGAACAGATCTGAGGAGCAGGCTCATTTGATTGAGGGCACTAGTCCCTCTAGCAGTTCTGATGAGGGTAGCAGCAGCACCCCAAGCAATCTGCCCAAAGCTGCCACTAGAGCAAGCAAGAAGAGAACTTCTGAATCAGAGGATGAGGACTATGTGGCAGAAGAGGAAGCCACATCCAAGAAGAAGGTGCTCAAGAAAGAGTATGGCTCAGCTGCAGTCATCAAGCCTGGAATGCAGAAAAAGGCACCTGCCAGAAGAGTTCCCACATCTAAGCCTAGGAAGGCTGTAACTGAAGAAACCATGAAGCTCACCATGGAATCAGAAGAGGAAGCAAGTGGCCAAGAGAACAAGAAGAAGAGAGTCAGAACTACCACTGCCAGAGTTCTTGGAAAACCCTCTATGAGGAGAGACTCAGATGAAGAAGAGGAAGAAGAGGTTGCTGCTCCAGCACCAAAGGCACAGAAACTTATGGGTGATGCCATAAGGTCAGGGGATACTGCATCCAAGCCCAAGGAAGCACCCAAAGCTGCATCTAAGCCAAAGAGTGCACCAAAGAGAAACACCAGGAACATATCTGCTGCTGAAAAGAACAAGGCTCCAGTGCCTGACATTGCCGAAGAAGAAAAAGAAGAAGAAGGACAAGTGCTCAGGAAGCTCAAGCCCAAGATCCCAGACCACAATGATGCTCATCCTGTGGCTGAGGACATGAAAATTAGAAGAGATTCAGGGCTGAAGAAGTGGAGAGAAGCATATCCATATGCTTCAAGGAGAAGAACTGCTGTGGATTACAGGTTTCACACCAAGGAACAGCAGGACTTCTATGAGACAGTGCTGCTTGACAAGAAGCCCATAGTATGTGACATGAGATGGGTAGATTGGGAATACATCAAGGAAAATGAAGAACACTATCCTGGAGTATATGACAGCTTCAAGGGTTGTGGAGTTGCAGACTTTGTTGGGCAGAAGCTCACAAAGTGGAATGAAGAGCTCATCATGCAATTCTACTCCACAACACACTTCTATCCAGATGGCAGGATAGTGTGCATGTCAGAAGGAACCAGATATCAGTCAACAGTTGCTGAATGGGCACAGCTCATTAATGCGCCAGAGGAGCAGGAAGATGATCTAGACATCTATGCCAAGAAGAAGATGGATCACAATTCCATGTCCAACATGTACAAGGAGATCCCAAACAAGGCACTTGACACTTTCAAGTTTGGCTCAGTGCATTACCTTCTGTCAGGGCTGCCCACAATCAACTGGATTCTGAGGCATACTCTATTGCCCAAGTCAGGTGATCACAAGATGATCCGAGGCCATGCAATAAACATGCTCCACATATTTGATGTGCCACGGAAGTTCAAGGTGATGAGCCTCATGGTAGAGACCATTAAGAGGACAGCAGCTGATCATAAGAGGAGCTGTGGATATGCCCCACAAATTCAAGAGCTGATAAACCCGAAGATGGGCACATGCACATACCTGCTGGACAAGGAACACCTGCCCATCCATCCAGACTTTGAAGATAATCAGGTTGTCATGAACAAGGATGAACCATCATCTGCACATGCTCAAGCAAAGAAGGAGAAGGCAAAGATGGAAAAAGCTTCCAAGATGCCAACTCAAGAGGAGAGGCATCTGAGTATTTCCTGAAGAATAAGCAGAAGCAGCTCAGTTACCTGATAGCATCCACTCTGAGGATTGAGAAAGGACTGGCCACCCTGACTCGAAACCAAGAGAGCCTGGAAAGAATCATGGAACTAAAGTTCTATGACCTAGATGTGAAGGTGACAGAGATTCAGTCTGAAGTGGAACAATTACAGGATGATATGCAGGAGAGGAAGGGCAAGACCACAACTGATGCATTTGCCAGGGTGCCCAGAGCTCAGAGATCATCTGCAGTGCCAGTTCCTGACACCAGAGCCACCACTTCTACACCAGCTACAGCTTTAGTTCCACCAGCTCCAGCTCCTACCCCAGCAGCTCCAACCACGTCTACCGCAGCCTTCGTCCTTGGCGTCATCCGGACTCCACCAACTGAAGACCAAGCCTGAGAGTCGATTAGTACTATGCATTTTGTATGAACTTTTTGGTAACTTGTTGCCAAAGGGGGAGAAAAATGTATAGATCATAGGCTTCGAGAGAGAGAGTTTGCATTTGTTCTCTCTTGTCTTCTTGGTTGAAACTTTATTTGCTTTTGAGTGCTTGAGATACTATGCCGTTATTTGTGAGACATTGATGATCATGTGTTTGATCATAAGCTACACTTAATGCTTGTTGGATGTTATTATCAGTTAATCTTTATGTTGATCATTCACTTTGCTTGGTGATGAGTGCATGTATTCAATTCTTATCATTTTGAGCGCTCCAACAAGATGTATGTGACATGGAAGAGTAACCCATGATTCTAACTCTTTGTGCATTTGCAGTCCAAATCAAATCTTAAAATATGCACAAATTTAGGGGGAGCTCTTACTTATCACATACTTCTCAAAGTGACGATATATTTCATTCTTATTATCTTTTGTCGAAGCTTTGATCTATATGTTGTCATCAATTACCAAAAAGGGGGAGATTGAAAGTGCAACTATCCCTGGGTGGTTTTGGTAATTCCTAACAACATATAGCTCATTGAGCTAACATTTTTCCAAGATGAATATTTCAGGAAAAGCTCAATGGATGGCATGCATGGATGAGGAAAGTGGATCCCTCAAAATTATAAGGACAAAGGATTGGCTCAAACTTCAAGATCAAGACTCTACATTTTATATTTTAGTGATCTAAGATCACATTGAGTCCATAGGAAAAGACAATACTATCAAGGAGGGATGAGGTGTTGCTTAATGAGCCTCTTGCTTCATGTGCTTAGTGATATGCTCCAAAATCCTCAACTACCTTTCCATATCCACATATGACCTAAACCTAAAGTCAAACTCGGCCCCACCGATTCTTTCTATCCGGAGCCACCGAATTTCACATGTCATAGCCACTGCCAAACCCTAGCAAATCGGTCTCACCGATAGGGATCTCGGTCTCACCGAGATGGGATTGCAATTTCTCTGTTTCCCTTCGTAACGTTTTGGTCCAAGCGAAGTGAGCGATCGGTCCCACCGAGATTGCAATGTAAACTCACTGTTTCCCTTTCGTAACATTTCGGTCTCACCGAAAAGAGCGAATCGGTCCCACCGAGTTTACCTGACCAACTCTCTGGTTAGCTTATTACCAAAATCGGTCCTGCCGAGTTTGTGTAATCGGTCACACCGAGATTACGTTATTCCCTAACCCTAACCATATCGGTCCTACCAAGTTGCATCTCAGTCCCACCGAAAATCCTAACGGTCACTAGGTTTGCTAAATCTGTCCGACCGAGTTTAACGATTCGGTCCCACCGAGTTTAGCAGATTGTGTGTAACGGTTAGATTTTGTGTGGAGGCTATATATACCCCTCCACCCACTCTTCATTCGTGGAGAGAGCCATCAGAATAGATCTTCACTTCCAATACACATTTTCTGAGAGAGAACCACCTACACTTGTGTTGAGCTCAAGATATTCCATTCCTACCATATGAATCTTGATCTCTAGCCTTCCCCAAGTTGCTTTCCACTCAAATCTTCTTTCCACCAAATCCAAATCCTGTGAGAGAGAGTTGAGTGTTGGGGAGACTATCATTTGAAGCACAAGAGCAAGGAGTTCATCATCAACACACCATTTGTTACTTCTTGGAGAGTGGTGTCTCCTAGATTGGCTAGGTGTCACTTGGGAGCCTCCGACAAGATTGTGGAGTTGAACCAAGGAGTTTGTAAGGGCAAGGAGGTCGCCTATTTCGTGAAGATCTACCGCTAGTGAGGCAAGTCCTTTGTGGGCGACGGCCGTGATGGAATAGACAAGGTTGCTTCTTCGTGGACCCTACGTGGGTGGAGCCCTCCATGGACTCGCGCAACCATTACCCTCCGTGGGTTGAAGTCTCCATCAACGTGGATGTACAATAGCACCACCTATCGGAACCACGCCAAAAACATCCGTGTCTCCAATTGCGTTTGAATACTCCAAACCCTTCCCTTTACATTCTTGCAAGTTGCATGCTTTACTTTCCGCTGCTCATATACTCTTTTGCATGCTTGCTTGAATCATGTGAGATTGCTTGACTTGTGCTAAGATAGCTAAAATCTGCCAAGAACTAAAATTGGGAAAAGTCTAGATTTTTATTTGGTCAAGTAGTCTAATCACCCCCCTCTAGACATACTTCCGATCCTACAACATTAAACTATGAGACTACATATAAAGAAGCATGCAACTGTAACTTGACTCCAGCAACTACCTTCTTGCTGTTGAAGCTCACAAAGTTCATCTGATCTTGCCAACTCATCTGGTGTCAAGAGTGCTTCGGAAGTAGTTTCAGGTGGCAAGGGAGCTTGGGAACGTGTTGCTAGCTGAGTTGACCAATGAGTAAATCGTGCAGCTGGTGGTACCGTGGAAGGTGTTGCAATAACTAGGGTTGTCTCTGCTTGTTTGGTGGCAGCTATTTGTTTCTGTTTGGCTTGTTCTGCAGCTCATGTAGCACGAGATACCCTGTCAGTACAATTTTCCACTGGACTTTAATCTTCTATTGCACCATCAGTACCAGCAGAATCTGCAGGATTCTTCCACTTCCTTTTCCCTGTCGTTCTGTGTTGCTTCATCTTTCTCTGTGCCATGTTAAGTCAAGCCGACAAGAAAAATGAATAACAATTTAGTTCTTCAGAACAAATTGATGCGTGATACAGACGAACTGAAATTTGATGTTAGACAACCACATGATAGGAGGATGTAATATGTACAAAAAACAGGACGGCATGAGATAACCAGAACTATGATGCGTAAACTAAGCAGAAGACATTTCACTAAATTAGAAGCAATGCAATGGAAGGTAGACACCATATGAAGGATGCTACAAATATCGCTCTGCCAAGTTAACAGTGTCTCATCATAAATGCCGTTTAAACAAATGTGAAGCAGTACAAGAAATAAATCATATGCAAGATGCAAACAACATCACACTACCAAGTTAAAGGTCTCTCGTCATTAGTGCCATTGCATATTCACAGCATTGCATATTCACAGCTTATGATGTGTAAACTAAGGAGAAGGCATTTCAACAAATTAGAAGCAATGAAAGCTAGACACCATATGAAAGATGCAACGAATATCACTCTACCAAGTTAAAACTGTCTCGTCATAAGTGCCATTTCAACAAATTAGAAGTAGTACAAGCTAGAAAAGAATGTGAGATGTAACCTATATCACACTGCCAAGTCAAACGTGTCTTATGATAAGTGATTGTTGCAGGTTACACAACAGTAGTAATTTGATGTAAGAACATGGTGTGATAGACAAATATTGTATGTTCTAGAAACAGGAACACGTGTCTTAGTCACAAGCATAATGTGTAAAGTAAGCAGATGAAATTCAACAAAATTAGAAGCAATACAAGCTAGACATCATACATAACATGCAACCACATATAACAGTGCCAAGCTAGAGGGAGCACCTGTGATGGTGCACTAGGGGACACGTGCTCATCACCAACACAACTACGTTGAGTGTCTATGCATGTGTTGTCTTGGAAATCATCTTGGGGGGATGGAGGAGTAGAATCTGTAGAGGCCCTCCATTTGGGAGGAGCACCTTCATGCTCTGCCTTGCTAACTTCCTTCCACTTTATTGATTTTGAATTGTCAAGTAAAACTGACAAGAAAAAGCAATAAAATTCACTCTTCAGAACTCATTCGTTCATGATACTGACAATCACTACTTTGATGTAAGGCAAACACATGATTCCAGGATGGAATAATACGAAAAACAGCACGGCATGGCATATTCACAACTGTTTGTGTAAACTAAGCAGAAACCATTTCAATAAATACGAAGCAATGCAAGCTAGACACCACATGAAAGATGCAACCAATATGACTCTGCCAAGTTAAAAGCGTCCCATCATAAATGGCATCTCAACAAATTAGAAGCAGCGCATGCTATAAATCATATGAAAGATGCAACTAATATCACACTGCATATACTAAAGGTGTCTCGTCATATTGATTTATGCGGGATACAAAAAAACAATAGTTTTATGTAAGGACGTGCTTAATAGACAGATGTACTATGTACTAAAAATAGGAAGGCATGTCACATTAACATGTATAATGTATAAACTAAGCAGAATAGCACATGCAATTTAACCAGATTGGAAGAATTACAATCTAGACACCATATGCAACATGCAACCACATATCACACTGCCAAGTTAGAGCAAGCACCTGCGATGCTAGTTTAGGGGAAATGCGGTGATCAACTATAGAGCTACGTTCACTATCTTCATCTAGCCTTGCTGTTTCTTGAGAACCATGTGGGGAGGCTGACGCTGCATTCTTTAAATGAGGATCTTTTATCACAGTAGTCCACTGGCCTGACTGCCTCATCATAAGTGATTGATGAGGGATACACAAGAACATTAGTTTGATGTAAGAACATGGTTAATAGACAGATGTACTACTATGTACCAAAAATAGGAAGGCATGTCATATTCAAAGGTATAGTGCGTAAGCTAAGCACATGCAATTTAACCAAATTGGAAGCAATACAAGCTAGACATCCGGCTGGAGTGGTGAGCATGATCATCTAGGACCTGAGAGCCTGGTGGGAGGCGGGCTGCTTCGCCACCATCTTGGATTTTTAGTTGGCTTCCAGGTGATGCATGTCTGTGCTGGGCCTGTCACTGGCTCGGCCAGTGCCCTGACTAGCTATTTGTATTCTGGTGCTCCCGTGATGGTGGTTCATGTAAAAATATCTTTCCTTATCTTGATAAAGACCGACTTCGGCCTTTCGAATACAATCTAGACACCATATGCAACATGCAACCACATATGACACTGCGAAGTTAAATCAAGCATCTGGGATGGTTGTGTGGCAATTGAGATCATCAACTGCAGAGCTACGTTTACCGTCTCCATATGCTGACACTGCACCCTTTATAACGTTGAAATGTGTTTGGCCTAGCCGCGTACCATGCTGGAGCAACTTCTCTCTTTTCTTTTCTGCTTCATTCAAGGTAGAGTCTGAAATACCCTTTCATAAAAACACAATAGTGAGAGTATGAGTGAAGTGTGTGCCGAACTAGTGCACCGTAAAATTAGCAGATAGCAGGTGGGTGAAAAATAAATGACATGAGACATATGATAGCTCTACAACATTGCATGGCAAGCAAAATTAGATTCTACTCCGTATGATTTTGTAATATATGAGCACAGGAAATGCAGGTACTCTCCAGCACACCACCACATGTGGTCCTATCAAGATAACAGTCGACTTAAAATAAATAGGTCAGTAGTTTTTTTATGAACCGTCCGATCTATAAGGAACAGGCAGATGGCCTTCGTCTACCTCCCGCCAGTCACTGTTCACGATCTTTCTCGAACCGCCAGCGACCACCGGCCCAGACCCCTGCCTCTGCCGTCACGCCCTCGCCTTAACCTCACACCACTGCCGTGATTGGCAGCGCCCCTAGGCCATCCCTTTAATCCCGATCGACCTCCAGATCGGGCGCCAGCACCTCTAGGCCCCACACGCCCCTAAGATAAACACCGAGGCGCTGCTTCCCCGACGTAATAGGCGGACTAGTGCCTGTTACGCCGGGGAATGATTCCGTTAATTGGGAATCAACTCACCAGAAATTGAAATCCAGGGGGGCGACGGACCTCTAGCTAAGGTGAAATAGTATATGAGGAGAAACCTTGTGCATCACGAGTTACTAGGAACATCTAGTATCAAGAAGAAGCGGTCAACTAGTGTCTTCTGTGGGATGAATACCGTGCAAGCAGACACGTAAGATTTGCACGAATAAGGGAAGAGGGGTACAATTTTCGGTTGCCGGTGTGGTCCTTTCCACATGTCGCGGCGATCTTCTTCTTTTTGCCAGGGGAACCGATGTTTCGGAGGAGGGTGCATGCTTGGATGAACCCATGGCCAAATTGTTGACTGTGTTGCCGTGGCCGTATGTCGGCGGAGGGGAAGCAGATCTGAGGCGGCGAAGGACGGCGTAGCAGGAACAGATCCAGTGCGGTGGACGGTGGTGAAGTTGGAGCGGCAGCGGTGAGGCGCAGGACGGCGTGGTTGAACTGGCTTGGGTACGGACGGCTCGGCCTCGGCTCAACTACTAGCTGTGGAGGGCGTTGCGGTTGAGGTTGCGGTGGACGAAGACGTCGGGGTATCGGCTCCGGCATGATGGAGGAGGGCGGCGATTAATGGATGGGATGGGGTGGCGAACGGAGGATGCCGGGGTTTCGCGGCTGGTGGAGAGGTAGTTTTGGCGCCCACGGAGTACAAATGGGGAATCGGACGGGGGGGGAGCTAAGGGAGAACCATGTTACCGTCTGGGACGTGCTTGTTTTTGGCTTTTTTGAATAGGTGGGACGCGCTTGTTTGAAATTTGGGGAAAGTACAAACTTTACCCCCCTCTTAAATTTCGGACCTACTGCGGGTCGGGGGTAGGATGGTAATCCTAGGTGTCCCAAATAGTGGGCGGGAGCGATTTCGGCCGCGCGCATGTGTGCTTAGGTGGCCATTGTATATGAATTGCGTGGCGTCTAGATGAAGCTACAAACCTACCCTAGTTTAGACCTTTGGACGTCGGGACGGTAGGTTTCACAGGTTGGAGTTAGACAAGTAATTTCCTTCTACTACCAAACATTGGTCTCACGCGGTTTCGGGCGAGTAGAGGCTCTTTTGGCGCTTCGTTCGAAATTTTGAAACAGAAGCATTCACGTTTAGAGTACTCTTGAACTTTGAGGATTGACCTAAATAGACAACGTTAAATTTGACCTTGTATGTTTGAAAACCTCGTTAAATTATCCGCTTGTTTTTGAATTTTTGACACTTGAAAATCCTATAACTATGATAATTTTGGAATGTAGGAGCTAAATTTGAATCTATTTTGTACACGACTATATATGCTATTCTGTACAAAATCAGAGCAAAGATTGGTGCCCCCATAATTTAGGTATGATTTACAAATGCCATGATATTGAATTCAAATAATTGAATGGACTTAATGTTGAATTCGATTTTTTTAAAACCACCTTAAGTTGAATTCAAATGTATGCTAGTTCATAGCTAGCTATTTATAATGTTCGTTGTGTAACTTTCATATGTATAATGTGCTTTACACACACAACATGAACTATACTCACGTTTATATTCGATTGCTAAAGCGATGCATTGTCTGGAGTTCAAAATACTAACTATGTGGATCAATTATGTCGAATAATAACATAGACATGCTCAAATTCGATAGAATCTAGATGTCTGATGGATCAATAACCTTTCCTTACACGAATTGTAAATATCATGATCCCATCCTAATATTTTGATACAATTTATATCTTTAATCCATGTGTACATCAGTTTTTACGTGTAGTTTCACTCTCCATCGGTGGTCTCTCACACATGCTCACACACTCTCTCCCAAGGTGTCTTTCTCGCAGACATGCTCTCGATATAACCCTCCCTCCCTCTCGTAACCATTTACGACTGTTTTCACTAACCTTTATCACAAGCACTCTTCCTCTCACAAGCATACACACGCACAATCCCCATCGATCCTTTCTATATACATAGACCTGCCTACGTGTCTCCTGTACGCACATTATCTTTAGGCATGTCTCTCACGCATTGTCTCACACCTCTCTTCCTAATCAACGAGTATGATTCTAGCCGAGCATTCTGTAGGATGCCCCTTAAAGTTAGGTTGGATGAATAGTAATATCAGAGATAAGGGGTTACCTTAGTCCGAGAACCCAGGGTTACAAATCCTAGCCGGCTTTGTCAGTGGACACAGAGTCCTTCACAATTCTGCTATCGCTGTCTTGTACGACAAGTCATCCATCACTAGTAGAAAAGGGGGCACCGGTCCAGGCCGGGTCAGCCCATTAGTCCCGGTTCAATCTAGAACCGGGACCAATGGGGGCATTGGACCCGGTTCGTGAGCACAGGGGGCCGGCCAGGCCACGTGGGCCATTGGTCCCGGTTCGTCTGGACCTTTTGGTCCCGGTTGGTGGAACGAACCGGGACCAATGGGCCTGGCTCCTGGCCCACCACCATTGGTCCCGGTTCATGCCACGAACCGGGACCAAAGGCTCCCCTTTAGTCCCGGTTCATGCCACGAACCGGGACTAAAGGGTTGGCCCAGAGTTTAGTCCCACCTCGCCAACCGAAGGGCGCCCACACCTGTTTATAAGCCCGTCCCTCTCTGCATTGTTGAGCTCCTCTCAAAGTGAAAATAGATGCACCTATAGAGGAAATTGGACCTAAATTGATAAATAGAAATTACTTATGAATTCATGTTTAATTTTCTCTATAAGTGCATCTATGTTCACTAACAGAGAAGTTTTTATTTTTTGTGACCTAAAAGAAAAAAGAAATCACTAAAAAACAATAAGTATTTAGTTCTAAGTAGAAATGAAAAAATAAATAGCAAAAAAGAAAAAAATGCCTATAATATTTGTTATGACTAACTAAAATTACCAAATTGAGTAAAGTTATTCATAAACTAGTGATTCACACAAATTTTAAAAAATTCAAATTTAAACTATTCAAATTTTAAAACTAATGGCACTAACAGAAAGTTTATAATTTTTGTGACCTAAAATAAAAAAGAAATCACTACAAAACAAAAAAAGTGCCACCTACTATTAAATAGCAGGAAAAAGATTGACTCAAAAATCAATTTTAACTATTCTACAGAGTGTTTTCACACAAATTTAGTAAACTAGTGATTCACACAAATTTTAAAAAAATTAAATTTAAACTATTCAAATTTTAAAGCTAATGGCACTAACAGAAAGTTTATAATTTTTGTGACCTAAAAGAAAAAAGAAATCACTAAAAAACTATAAGTATTTAGTTCTAAGTAGAAACGAAAAAATAAATAGAAAAAAAAAGAAAAAAAATGCCACCTACTGGGCCAGCACAGCCTGAATACGACTAGAAACCCAACCATGGGCCAGGATTCAGGCCCGTAGCAGGCCCAGTAGGCCCACAGGCATTGCAGTGTCCAATTAGGCCCATAAGCCTGCAATTCAGAGGAGTTCGAGAGGGAAGAGGCAGCGGAGCTTATAAACAGGTGCTGGTCACTCTCAACTAGCGAGGTGGGACTAAACTCCCACCACCGCGCCAGCGCAAGGCCATTGGTCCCGGTTGGTGGCACCAACCGGGACTAAAGGGCAGAATTGGTCCCGGTTGGTGCCATCAACCAGGACTAAAGGCCGCCGCTTCCTGCCCTTTGGGCTACCGAAAAGTGGCCTTTGGTCCCGGTTGGTGCCACCAACCGGGACTAAAGGGGTGCATTCGTCCCGGTTTCTGGCACGAACCGGGACCAATGCTTCGTCTATATAAGTAGCACTTGTGAAATTTTTCATTCAGTTCGTTCCTTCCCCGCCCGACGACGCCGCCAGGCTGCGCCTCGCCATCGCCCCTGCCTCCGATGCCATCCCGCACGGCCGCAGACGTCGTCGCCGCCCCGTGCCCCCCTGCCTCCTCGCTGCCGACGCCGTGCCCCTCACCGTCGCTGTCGCCGCCCCCTGCCTCCTCATCGCCCGTCGCGCCGCGCCCCCTCACCGTCGCCGTCTCTACGCCTCTCACCGTCGCCGTCGCCGCGCCCCTCACCGTCGCCCCCGTGTCCTGCCGGCCTCCTCGTCGATCGCCGCCCCGGCCCGTTGCGTAATTTCCTAATTTAGATGTGTAGTTAATTTAGATGCGTAATTTAGGATGTAAAGTTAATTGAGTTGTTGTAGTTAATTTAGATGCGTAGTTTAGATGTATAGTTAATTGAATTGTTGTAGTTAATTTAGATGTATAGTTTAGATGCAAAAGTTAGAATTTTTTACTGTTCGTACATTTTTTTGGTGATATTATTGTTGCATATGCAAAAGTTTGTGTGTTCATATATATGCAAAGAATATGTCAATTTTTTCATAGAATTTTTATGAATTTTTTGTTGTAATTTTGTTCATAGATTTTTTATGATTTTTTTCTGTTGTAATTTTGTTCATAGATTTTTTATGTTTTTTTTTTCTTTTGTAATTTTGTTCATAGAATTTTTATGATTTTTTTTGTTCATAGAATTATCTTTGTCAATTTACGTATATGTTCATATTTAGAAGAAAAAGAAGGAGAGAAAAAAGGAAAATAAGAAGAGGAAGAAGGAGAAGAAGAAGAAGAATAAGAAGAGTCGATATACCCCCCCTCCCCGTTAACTTTTAGTAATTAGTACTACTTAGAAAGTGTTTAATGGAATTAGTTAGAACTAGGTAAACTTGTTTGTTTTTAGTAAGTACTACATTATTCTATTTATAGTAAGTGCTTAGTAGTTGAACTAGTTGATTTAATAAAACTGGTTTATTTTACTATAGAAGTAGTTTATTTTTAGCAAGAAAATTAATAGAACTAGTTTATTTTTTTAGTTAAAGCAATTATTCCCGCATCGACGTGGACGATGCGTATCCCGCATCCTCGTCGTCGAGTCGGCGGAGGACGACCCCTGCTTGACCAGATGGGCCATGTCCAGGACTGGGCTCCGCCGGGGTGGTACTGGGAGGCGCTACCTTCCGGGGGCCGTAGCTTGGTGAGGAGCCAGCCCGTCGTTGACCCGATCCTTGTTTGGTGGCGGTCGCGTGGGCCGGTGACGGTGCCGAGGCTTCTGGACACCGCTAGGTGGTACGTCACCGTGTCAGCGAGGAGGACCAGCACGTTCGTGGCTACATGGTTGCGTTGGAGGGCAGGTTCGAGAATACCTGGCAGGTTCTTCAGGGATCTCACTGGAGCTATGATCCTGTGATGGTTCCTTCCCTTTGGGTGTCCACCGCCCGCGCCGATACCCGTCGGGCGCTACGGTTCTAGCTGTACTGGCGATATGTATGATAGTATTCGACGTGTATTAGTGATAATATTCAATGTACGGACACATGGAGATGATGTAGTTTTTCTTATAATTGAATGCATCCTAATTTGAATACTACTTTATTTTGCGATTTGATTTTTCTTATTGAATGCTCAAATTGGAGAGCACTATGCAAGGCATATGCATATGATTAGTTTAATAATAATGATCTAATTTAGTCTTTGAATTATGAACATATAGGAAATGTCATCATCGGACGACGGAAGTCTCCCGGGGGAGTGCGACTGGTGCCACGACAATCGAGGTCAGTGCGACAGGCCTCACCTGGACGATGGTCGGCGCTTCAGCATTAAGCTCGAGGAGACCTTCGAAGTTGAAACGGTACGCAACGACGACAAGTGTTTTTTTTCATAATTAAGCATGACTTCAACTATTTCAACGTGTAATTTTCATCTTTTACAATTCGAGTATAGTTTATCCCATGCCATGCAAGACGCTATGTCTTGGAGAGGATGGATTTTGAAGACCATGAAAATTTTGAAACGAAGAAAATTCACCTAAGGACCCATCATGATGTGGATTTTGAAGTAAAGTTGTATAATGTTGAGAGCGTAACCCATTTTGGTTGCAAAAATTGGGAAGCATTTTGCAAATTGTATGGTTTTGATGAGGGTATTCTTGTCACCATGGATCTTGGTGATCCTGAAATCGAGCAAGACAATATGGACATTTGGGTCCTTGTTGATACTCCTCCAGTTCTACCGCTATGTGAGTTTCTCAAACATAGTTAATTATTAACTAATTTATATTGTTCATTTCAAAATAGTTGACAACTTATTTCCATTGACAGCTTATTTTGAAGTATCAAAGAATGTGCAGAAGATGGTAGATAGAACTTACTACACCGATGGCTCTGAGTTAACTTACAAGGACAAAACTCATCTGTTTCGATTTTGTAATGATCTTGAGAATTACAATATCTACAATCGAACTCCTCAACATTATGGTCAATACGTGCCACTAGTGCACGTGTTGAACTACGGTAACTACCATGGAGATACCCTGGTAAGATTTTTTACTATTACGACATCCGTGCATCTTTTTGCATACTTCTAAAACTAGTACATCATTGCTAACTACGAAGTTATTACTATGTTTTTCAACAGAGAATCCCAGAGGATTGTGTGCCTCATTTGATGTATCAGAATGGCGGCAGCCTTCGTGTTTTGAACATATATCCAGGTCATCCTACGAATCTCAACTGTCCATACCGGATTTCTAAAAGAAGTGGAGACATGACAATCAAAGAATGGAGAAAATGTATGGACAGTCGTAAGGAGCTTCTTGGAAGCAAAAGGAAGCGAGGCGCAAGAATTGGAAACAGGATGATCTCCATTCTTCATAATGGAGAGTCAGGGTCTATATTGTTTTATGCTATTTTACCTTAAGTGTGTTTAGGTCCTACCTGATACTGATGATCATGTGCTAAGAACAATTATGTAGGGTTGGGTTCGATGACTATGAGGATGAGATCATATGACTTATTATTAATAACGAGTAGAAGTTGTATGATGATGCTTGATTAGTAGGACTTGTTATTATATATGATGATGTATGATGCGATCATGCATGAGTAATTATTATATATCTGCGGGTGAAATGAACATAGCAGTAGCGTTGGTAAACCAAGGATGAAGATATAAGAGAGGACATTTCTCTCTATTAGCTAGCTAATAACAACCTAAAAATAACCCCCTAAACCCCTAAAACAGCCACTTTTTTTAAAAAAAAGAAAAACCTCAGCTCCAGCCAGCTGCTGACGCGTGGAAGCCATTTGGTCCCGGTTTATGTCATCAACCGGGACCAAAGGCCCCCCTGCCTGGGCTGCCGGCAGCGGCCACGTGGAGCCCCATCTGTCCCGGTTCTGGTTTGAACCTGGACTAAAGGGGGGAGGTATTAGTAACGACCCTTTAGTCCCGGTTCATGAACCGGGACTAAAGGCCCTTACGAACCGGGACAATAGGCCCGTTTTCTACTAGTGCATGGGTCTCCCTAAATGCGTCACGAGCCGACGGCGCAGGGCGGAACTGAACCAAGGGCCTCACATCGACCCACTGGACCTCACGCGGTGACACACCCTCTGCCCCCAGGTCTCGTTATCTTCTCACACCCACACATACCAACACAGACACCACACACACAAAAAAATCTCCTCGTGCCTCTATCCCCTCCCCCTTGCATATACACACTCAAGAGAGTCTCTCGTCGTGACATCATATTAGTATCTCTCTCTCTAGACCTCTCTCATTTCTCGTGCTATCTCTCCCACACCCCTCCCCCCGCTGGCCCCTCTATCCATGCCTCTCTCAAATACGTAATACACACACATACCTCTCTAGGCCCGGCCAAATACATCAACTACACATTCACACATGTTACATCACGTACCCCATTGATCTAAGAAGCCATCTCTTCACGCTTATTTCGCATACAACATTCCTTTTGAATAAAGTGTGGCCGATAAATTATTTTAGAATTTCTACATATATACAATACTACAAAGTCATATGGAGGAGTATTGTCGGTGTACTAGAGTAGGGGTACCCTAGTATCCCGAACTTGTGCACGGGCAGTTGCAGCATCCCGCGGCAAAGCTTGCCGGGTGACCGCCAAGGTCCTCCGTGGTTCCCCTGGAGCCATTCAAGGAGACAAGACCCCGGCAAGAGGAGCTTGCCGGGAAGGCCGCCCAAGGCATCTCAAGGAACTTGCCGCGACGCGCCCCGCGTCCCGGCAAGGCCCGGTGAGCGACAAGCTCCCGGACGCGACAAAAACAACGACCGCGGCAAGGCGTTTGCCGCGGCAAGCCACCACTCCGTGCCCGCGCTCCAGCACATCCACCAACGTGTCGCTCTGGGACCCTTCCCAGCATACGTGGCGGGAGGCTGTGCAGCCAGCGGTGAGCGGTGGCAAGCGGCGCTGACAAGGTTGCCGTCGTGGCGAGCGGTGGCGTCCCTGACGGTCCCTTTTTGCACTATTTAGGCGACACAGACGGGCATTTAAGGCCCTTGTCCCCTGCCGTCAGGGTTAGGTATGAAACACTGTAGCAGGTAGCTGTACCTACCGCAGTGTTGAGGAACGTAGCAGAAATTCAAAATTTTCCTACGTGTCACCAAGATCTATCTATGGAGAGACTAGCAACGAGGGGAAGGAGAGTGCATCTACATACCCTTGTAGATCGCTAAGCGGAAGCGTTCAAGAGAACAGGGTTGATGGAGTCGTACTCGTCGTGATCCAAATCACCGATGATCAAGTGCCGAACGCACGACACCTCCGCGTTCAACACACGTACAGCCCGGTGACGTCTCCCACGCCTTGATCCAGCAAGGAGAGAGGGAGAGGTTGAGGAAGACTCCATCCAGCAGCAGCACAACGGCGTGGTGGTGGTGGAGGAGCGTGGCAATCCTGCAGGGCTTCGCCAAGCACCACGGGAGAGGAGAAGGACTTAGGAGAGAGGGAGGGGCTGCACCAAAGGCATAAGGGGTGTGTCTCAAGAGGCCCTCCTACCCTCACTATATATAGGGAGCCCAAGGGGGGGTGCGCCATCCCTAGGAGATCCCCGGGTACCGAGCGGGCGGCGGCCAGGGGAGGTTTCCCTCCCCCCCAAGGCACCTAGGAGGTGCCTTCCCTCCTTGGGACTCTTCCTTAGGGTTCCCCCTTCACCCTAGGCGCATGGGCCATAAGGGAAGTGGCGCCCCAGCCCACTTTGGGCTGGATCCCTTCCCACTTCAGCCCATGGGACCCCCAGGATAGGTGGCCCCACCCGGTGGGCCCCCGGGACCCTTCCGGTGGTCCCGGTACAATACCGATGACCCCGAAACTTGTCCCGATGGCCGAAATAGGACTTCCTATATATAAATCTTTACCTCCGGACCATTCCGGAACTCCTCGTGACGTCCGGGATCTCATCCGGGACTCCGAACAACATTCGGTAACCACATACAAGCTTCCTTTATAACCCTAGCGTCATTGAACCTTAAGTGTGTAGACCCTACGGGTTCGGGAGACATGCAGACATGACCGAGACGTTCTCCGGTCAATAACCAACAGCGGGATCTAGATACCCATGTTGGCTCCCACATGTTCCACGATGATCTCATCAGATGAATCACGATGTCAAGGACTTAATCAATCCCGTATACAATTCCCTTTGTCTAGCGGTATTGTACTTGCCCGAGATTCGATCGTCGGTATCCCTCTACCTTGTTCAATCTCGTTACCGGCAAGTCTATTTACTCGTTCCGTAACACATCATCCCTTGATCAACTCCTTGGTCACATTGCGCATATGATGATGTCCTACCGAGTGGGCCCAGAGATACCTCTCCGCTTACACGGAGTGACAAATCCCAGTCTCGATTCGTGCCAACCCAACAGACACTTTCGGAGATACCTGTAGTGCACCTTTATAGTCACCCAGTTACGTTGTGACGTTTGATACACCCAAAGCATTCCTACGGTATCCGGGAGTTGCACAATCTCATGGTCTAAGGAAATGATACTTGACATTAGAAAAGCTTTAGCATACGAACTACACGATCTTTGTGCTAGGCTTAGGATTGGGTCTTGTCCATCACATCATTCTCCTAATGGTGTGATCCCGTTATCAACGACATCCAATGTCCATGGTTAGGAAACCGTAACCATCTATTGATCAACGAGCTAGTCAACTAGAGGCTTACTAGGGACATGGTGTTGTCTATGTATCCACACATGTATCTGAGTTTCCTATCAATACAATTATAGCATGGATAATAAACGATTATCATGAACAAGGAAATATATAATAATAATAATCAATTTATTATTGCCTCTAGGGCATATTTCCAACAGTCTCCCACTTACACTAGAGTCAATAATCTAGTTCACATCGCCATGTGATTAACATTCACAGGTCACATCGCCATGTAACCAACATCCAAAGAGTTTACTAGAGTCAATAATCTAGTTCACATCACTATGTGATTAACACTCAATGAGTTCTGGGTTTGATCATGTTGCTTGTGAGAGAGGTTTTAGTCAACGGGTATGAACCTTTCAGATCCGTGTGTGCTTTACAAATCTCTATGTCATCTCCTAGATGTAGCTACCACGTTCTATTTGGAGCTATTCCAAATAACTGTTCTACTTGGAGTTATTCTAAATTGTTGCTCCATTATACGTATCCGGTATCTCTATCGGAGCTATCCGGATAGGTGTTAAGCTTGCATCGACGTAACCCTTTACGATGAACTCTTTTACCACCTCCATAATCGAGAAAAATTCCTTAGTCCACTAGTTACTAAGGATAACTTTGACCGCTGTACTGTGATCCATTCTTGGATCACTCTTGTACCCCTTGACTGACTCATGGCAAGGCACACTTCAGGTGCGGTACTCAGCATAGCATACTGTAGAGCCTATGTCTTAAGCATAGGGGACGACCTTCGTCCTTTCTATTCTGCCGTGGTCGAGCTTTAAGTCTTAACTTCATACCTTACAACTCAGGCAAGAACTACTTCTTTGACTGATCCATCTTGAACACCTTCAAGATCATGTCAAGGTATGTGCTCATTTGAAAGTACCATTAAGCGTTTTGATCTATCCTTATAGATCTTGATGCTCAATGTTCAAATAGCTTAATCCAGGTTTTCATTGAAAAACACTTTCCAAATATCCCTATATGCTTTCCAGAAATTCTACGTCATTTCTGATTAAAAATATGTTAACAACATATACTCATCAGAAATTCTATAGTGCTCCCACTCACTTCTTTGGAAATACAAGTTTCTCATAAACTTTGTATACACCCAAAATCTTTGATCATCTCATCAAAGCATACATTCCAACTCCGAGATGCTTACTCCAGTCCTCAGAAGGATTGCTGGAGCTTTGCATACTTATTAGCATCTTTCAGGATTGACAAAACCTTCCGGTTGTATCACATACAACCTTTCCTCAAAAATTGTCGAGGAAACAATGTTTTGACATCCTATCTGCAAGATTTCATAAATAATGCAGTGATCGCTAACATAATTCCAACAGACTCTTAGCATCGCTACGAGTGAGAAAATCCCACCGTAGTCAACTCCTTGAACTTGTCAGAAAACATCTTAACGACAAGTCGAGTTTTCTTAATGGTGACATTTACCATCATTGTCCGTCTTCCTTTTAAAATCCATCTGTACTCAACATCCTTACGACCATCGAGCCGTTCTGCCAAAGTCTACACTTTGTTTTCATACATGGATCCTCTCTCGGATTTTATGGCCTCGAGCCATTTATCGGAATCCGGGCCCACCATCGCTTCTCCATAGCTCGTAGGTTCATTGTTGTCTAGCAACATGACTTCCAAGACAGGATTACGTACCACTCCGAAGTAGTACACATCCTTGTCATCCCACGAGGTTTGGTAGTGACTTGATCTGAAGTTTCATGATCACTATCATAAGCTTCCACTTCAATTGGTGTAGGTGCCATAGGAACAACTTCCTGTGCCCTGCCACACACTAGTTGAAGAGACGGTTCAATAACCTCATCAAGTCTCCACCATCCTCCCACTCAATTCTTTCGAGAGAGACTTTTCCTCGAGAAAGGACCCGATTCTAGAAACAATCCCTTATTGCTTCTGAATCTGAGACGGGAGGTATACCCAACTATTTTTGGGTGTCCTATGAAGATGCATTTATCCGCTTTGGGTTCGAGCTTATCGGCCTGAAACTTTTTCACATAAGCGTCACAGCCCCAAACTTTTAAGAAATGACAGCTTAGGTTTCTCTAAACCATAGTTCATACGGTGTCGTCTCAACGGAATTACGTGGTGCCCTATTTAGAGTGAATGTGGTTGTCTCTAATGCTTAACCCATAAACTATCGTGGTAATTCGATAAGAGACATCATGGTATGCATCATATCCAATAGGGTGCAGTTATGATGTTCGGACACACCATCACACTATGGTGTTCCAGGCTGTATTAGTTGTGAAACAATTTCCACAATGTCTTAATTCTGTGCCAAACTCATAATTCAGATATTCATCTCTATGATCATATCATAGATATTTTATCCTCTTGTCACGACGATCTTTCAACTTCACCCTGAATTGAACCTTTCAATAATTCAGACTCGTGATTCATCAAGTAAATATACTCAACATCTACTCAAATCATCTGTGAAGTAAGAATATAACGATATCCACTACATGCCTCAGCACTCATTGGACTGCACACATCAAAATGTATTGCTTCCAACAAGTTGCTTTCTAGTTCCATTTTACTGAAACCGAGGCTTTCAGTCATCTTGCCCATGTGGTATGATTTGCATGCCTCAAGTGATTCAAAATCAAGTGAGTCCAAACGGTCCATTTGCATGGAGTTTCTTCATGCATACACACCAATAGACATGGTTCGCATGTCTCAAACTTTTCAAAAACGAGTGAGTCCAAA
This sequence comes from Triticum urartu, assembly GCF_003073215.2. Classification (NCBI taxonomy): domain Eukaryota; kingdom Viridiplantae; phylum Streptophyta; class Magnoliopsida; order Poales; family Poaceae; genus Triticum; species Triticum urartu. Next base: position 46,912,810 of record NC_053024.1, read on the forward strand.
GATCCATCAACATGGAGCTTCTTCATGCGTTTTATACCGATATGACTTACGTGGCTGTGCCACAAGTAGGTGGTACTATCATTGCTATCTTTTGGCATGAACATGTGTATCACTACGATCGAGATTCAATAAACCATTCATTTTAGGTGTAAGACCATTGAAGGTATTATTCAAATAAACAGAGTAACCATTATTCTCCTTAAATGAATAACCGTATTGCGATAGACATAATCCAATCATGTCTATGCTCAACACAAACACCAATCTCGATGGTAGAAGGAGCGTACGATATTTGATTATATCAACATTGGAAACACATATCATCAGCTCACCTTTAGCTAGTCTCCGTTTATTCCGTAGCTTTTATTTCGAGTTACTAACACTTAGCAACCGAACCGGTATCTAATACCCTGGTGCTTACTAGGAGTACTAGTAAAGTACACATCAACACAATGTATATCCAATATACTTCTATCGACCTTGCCAGCCTTCTCATCTACCAAGTATCTAGGGTAATTCTGCTCCAGTGGCTATTCCCCTTATTACAGAAGCACTTAGCTCGGGTTTGGGTTCAACCTTGGGTTTCTTCACTAGAGCAGCAGCTGAATTGCCGTTTCATGAAGTATCCCTTTGTTCCCTTGCCCTTCTTGAAACAAGTGGTTTCACCAACCATCAACAATTGATGCTCCTTCTTGATTTCTACTTTCGCGGTGTCAAACATCGCGAATATCTCAAGGATCATCATATATGTCCCTGATATATCATAGTTCATCACGAAGCTCTAGTAGCTTGGTGGTAATGACTTTGGAGAACCATCACTATTTCATCTGGAAGATCAACTCCCACTCGATTCAAATGATTGTTGTATTCAGACAATCTGAGCACAAGCTCAACAATTGAGCTTTTCTCCTTAGTTTGCAGGCTAAGAAAATCGTCGGAGGTCTTATACCTCTTGACGTGGGCACGAGCCTGAAATCCCAATTTCAGCCCTCAAAACATCTCATATGTTTTGCGATGTTTCAAAAAACATCTTTGGTGCCTCAACTCTAAACCGTTTAACTGAACTATCACGTAGTTATCAAAATGTGTATGTCAGATGTTCGCAACATCCACAGACAACGTTCGAGGTTCAGCACACTGAGCGGTGCATTAAGGACATAAGCCTTCTATGAAGCAATGAGGACAATCCTCAGTTTACGGACCTAGTCCGCATAATTGCTACTATCAACTTTCAACTAATTTTTCTCTAGGAACATAACTAAACAGTAGAACTAAAGCGCGAGCTACGACATAATCTGCAAAATCCTTTTGACTATGTTCAAGATAATTAAGTTCATCTTATGAACTCCCACTTAGATAGACATCCCTCTAGTCATCTAAGTGATTACATGATCCGAGTCAACTAGGCCGTGTCCGATCTGTGCGTGAGACGGACTAGTCAACGTCGGTGAACATCTTCATGTTGATCGTATCTTCTATACGACTCATGCTCGACCTTTCGGTCTTCTATGTTCCGAGGCCATGTCTGTACATGCTAGGCTCGTCAAGTTAACCCTAAGTGTTTTTGCATGTGTAAAACTGTCTTACACCCGTTGTATGTGAACGTAAGGATCCATCACACCCGATTAACACGTGGTGCTTAGAAACGACGAACTGTAGCAACGGTGCACAGTTAGGGGAGAACACTTCTTGAAATTTTAATGAGGGATCATCTTATTTACTACCGTCGTTCTAAGCAAATAAGATGTATAAACATGATAAACATCGCATGCAATCAAATAATAGTGACATGATATGGCCAATATCATATAGCTCCTTTGATCTCCATCTTGGGGCTCCATGATCATCTTGCCACCGGCATGACACCATGATCTCCATCATCATGATCTCCATCATCGTGTCTTCTTGAAGTTGTCTCGTCATCGACATGCAAGTCGTGATTCCCTTGACAAGAATATGATCAATCTCATACATCACATATATCATTCATCACATCCTTTTGGCCATATCACATCACATAGCATACCCTGCAAAAACAAGTTAGACGTCCTCTAATTGTTGTTTGCATGTTTTATGTGGCTGCTATGGGTTTCTAGCAAGAACGTTTCTTACCTACGCAAAACCACAACGTGATATGCCAATTGCTATTTACCCTTCATAAGGACCCTTTTCATCGAATCCGATCCGACTAAAGTAGGAGAGACAGGCACCCGCTAGCCACCTTATGCAACTAGTGCATGTTTGTCGGTGGAACCGGTCTCACGTAAGAGTACGTGTAAGGTTGGTCCGGGCCGCTTCATCCCACGATGCTGCCGAATCAAGATAAGACTAGTAACGGCAAGCATATTGAACAAAATCAACGCCCACAACTACTTTCTGTTCTACTCGTGCATAGAATCTACGCAATAGACCTAGCTCTGATACCACTGTTGGGGAACGTAGAAGAAATTCAAAATTTTCCTACGTGTCACCAAGATCTATCTATGGAGAGACTAGCAACGAGGGGAAGGAGAGTGCATCTACATACCCTTGTAGATCGCTAAGCGGAAGCGTTCAAGAGAACGGGGTTGATGGAGTCGTACTCGTCGTGATCCAAATCACCGATGATCAAGTGCCGAACGCACGGCACCTCCGCGTTCAACACACGTACATCCCGGTGACGTCTCCCACGCCTTGATCCAGCAAGGAGAGAGGGAGAGGTTGAGGAAGACTCCATCCAGCAGCAGCACAACGGCGTGGTGGTGGTGGAGGAGCGTGGCAATCCTGCAGGGCTTCGCCAAGCACCACGGGAGAGGAGAAGGACTTAGGAGAGAGGGAGGGGCTGCACCAAAGGCATAAGGGGTGTGTCTCAAGAGGCCCTCCTACCCTCACTATATATAGGGAGCCCAAGGGGGGGTGCGCCAGCCCTAGGAGATCCAATCTCCTAGGGGGTGGCGGCCAGGGGAGGTTTCCCTCCCCCCCAAGGCACCTAGGAGGTGCCTTCCCTCCTTGGGACTCTTCCTTAGGGTTCCCCCTTCATCCTAGGCGCATGGGCCATAAGGGAAGTGGCGCCCCAGCCCACTTTGGGCTGGATCCCTTCCCACTTCAGCCCATGGGACCCTCCGGGATAGGTGGCCCCACCCGGCGGGCCCCCGGGACCCTTCCGGTGGTCCCGGTACAATACCGATGACCCCGAAACTTGTCCCGATGGCCGAAATAGGACTTCCTATATATAAATCTTTACCTCCGGACCATTCCGGAACTCCTCGTGACATCCGGGATATCATCCGGGACTCCGAACAACATTCGGTAACCACATACAAGCTTCCTTTATAACCCTAGCGTCATCGAACCTTAAGTGTGTAGACCCTACGGGTTCGGGAGACATGCATACATGACCGAGACGTTCTCCGGTCAATAACCAACAGTGGGATCTGGATACCCATGTTGGCTCCCACATGTTCCACGATGATCTCATCGGATGAACCACGATGTCAAGGACTTAATCAATCCCGTATACAATTCCCTTTGTCTAGCGGTATTGTACTTGCCCGAGATTCGATCGTCGGTATCCCTATACCTTGTTCAATCTCGTTACCGGCAAGTCTCTTTACTCGTTCCGTAACACATCATCCCGTGATCAACTCCTTGGTGACATTGCGCATATGATGATGTCCTACCGAGTGGGCCCAGAGATACCTCTCCGCTTACACGGAGTGACAAATCCCAGTCTCGATTCGTGCCAACCCAACAGACACTTTCGGAGATACCTGTAGTGCACCTTTATAGTCACCCAGTTACGTTGTGACGTTTGATACACCCAAAGCATTCCTACGGTATCCGGGAGTTGCACAATCTCATGGTCTAAGGAAATGACACTTGACATTAGAAAAGCTTTAGCATACAAACTACACGATCTTTGTGCTAGGCTTAGGATTGGGTCTTGTCCATCACATCATTCTCCTAATGATGTGATCCCGTTATCAACGACATCCAATGTCCATGGTTAGGAAACCGTAACCATCTATTGATCAACGAGCTAGTCAACTAGAGGCTTACTAGGGACATGGTGTTGTCTATGTATCCACACATGTATCTGAGTTTCCTATCAATACAATTATAGCATGGATAATAAACGATTATCATGAACAAGGAAATATATAATAATAATCAATTTATTATTGCCTCTAGGGCATATTTCCAACACGCAGCACCTTTCCATTTTTACCCTTTGCCTCCGTTGCCACCTGTCGGTGACCCCTTGAGCATATAAAAGGAGGCCCATGCGCAACATAGAGGGGGGTTAGCTGGTTCGAACACTCACGCTCGGTCTTGGTAGCCGCTGAAGTGTACTGTAGCACTTCGCGCTCCCGAGCAAGAAATCAATACAAACCACAAAGCAGGAGTAGGGTTTTACGTATCCGTGCGGCCCAAACCTGGGTAAACTGCTCGCGTGCTTCGCCTCGATCCGCTCTTTGCACGACCTCCGCCCCCGCCGAACCGAAAGGGACTCGGCCCGCCGGTCCCAAAGGTGTTCGTGGATCAGTCCCCAGACATCTTTGGCGCGCCAGGTAGGGGGCGTGGAGGCTGTGTGAACCAGATCCGGCGTTCGCGCGAGCTAGATCTTCATCATCTTCATCGACATGCCGCCGAAGAAGAAGGCTTCGGAGGCGGCTGCTCCGTCCGCCCCGCTACCACCGGAGCAAACGGCTGATGGGGCGGACGCCGGCGGAAGAACGGGCGTCGACGAGAGAGCTCACGGTGCTGCCAGGTCCAAGGACAAGGCTGCGCTGCCCATCGGCGGCGTAGCCGGCTCCCACAACGACTGGGCGCACTCCAAGACCTCGGCGTCCGTACATGCACCGCGACCATCTCATGAGGCGCGGGACCAGCAGCGTCACGGTGCTCATAGTACCTTGCGTTTGCTGGACCAAGATCGAGCTGGTGGATCTCGGAGCGCTCCAGACCAGCATACACACCAACATGCTGGCACGAGCGAGGCGCGGTCGCCTGGACGGGATACTGCTCCTTCTAACATAGTTAGAAGTCCGAGCATATCCCGCTCCTTGCACCGTTCGCCACCACTGCCCGCCACTGCAGCAGAAGCTTTGGCGCGAGCTCAACTGCTCCTTGACTACTCTCCAACAGCAGACAAGATCGACGACTGGAGGGCCACCATCCAGAGTCTCATCGGCTTCGCCAACGGCGACACTCAGCGGCAGCCGAGCACGTCGCAGCCGTGGCAAGTCAGCCAGGCACGAGCCGGTGGTGACAAGACCGGTGGCGGTGCAACCTCTGTGCACTCTCCACCCCGAAGGCCAAGATCGCCGACTCACCGGATCCACCTCGACAGTGACCCCACTGCATCGTCAGATCCGCGAGCTCGCCGCGATCAGCGCCAAGTTCTTCACGAACGATAGCAAGAAGACGCTCGTACTCGCATCGAGCGCCGAAGAGAGGCGTGGTGTCAATCAGACCAGTGCGCCGGGCCCTCTGTTGACATGCATGCGCCAGGGGAACCAGGCGACTTGCCGTACGAGGTAGGTTGCCCTGCGTTCACTCGTGAGCTGCGGCAAGTCCAGTGGCCCAGCATGAAGAATTTCAAACCAGACGTACCGGAGAAGTACGACGGCAAGTCGCATCCGTCGGAGTTCCTCAGCATCTACACCATCGCGGTGCAGGCTGCCGGGGGGCGGGACGACAAGATCCTTGCCAACTACTTCCCACTGGTGCTCAAGCCCAACATCAGGTCCTGGCTCATGCACTTGCCGGACAACTCCATATCCTCCTGGGCCGACCTGTGCCATCAGTTTGTCGGCGCCTTTACAGGCGGCCACAAACCTCATGGCCAAGAGAGTGACCTTCATCTGCTCGCCCAGAAGGAAGGAGAACCCCTGCGCAAGTATATTCAGAGATTCAGCCCTGTACATCACAACATCCCAGATGTCCACCCTGCCGCGGTCATCAGCGCGTTCCATCAGAACGTGCATAACCGCAGGATGCGGGAGGAGATGGCGATGTGCAAGATCAGAGACATCAGTGAGCTGTATGCCCTGGCCGACAAGTGTGCACGTGCTGAGGAAGGGAGGAAACTCCCCGGAGAGAATATAGGAGCAGGAGGATCTGACAGTGAGGATGCTGCCCCCGCAAAGAAAAACCGGCGGCGGAACAGGAAGAAGAAAGGTAAAGATGTGCTAGTCGTTGAGCAGTCCGGCAAAGAAGGTGGCGCCCAGAAAGCCAAAGTTGGTAGCTCCGGCAAGGAGATTGCCGCATGCACCAACTGCCAGGCTGTGGCGGTCGCCGACAAGCAGGACGGCACCGACAAGCAGTACTGCAAGATTCACCGCACCAAGGGCCATGACCTCCAGAGCTGCAAGAAGGTCGAGCAGCTTGTCCAGCAACAAAAGGCTGAGTACGAGCGACGAGACAAAGAGAGGGCCCAAGGAGGCGCTGGAGAGTCTGGCAAGAAGCGCGCCGGCCGGGGAGGACGCCGCGGCAAAGCCAAGCAGCGGCAAGGAGACAGACCTCCCCGAGGCCGCGACAAAGATGAAGACGACGACGACGAAGACATGGATGATGTTGAGACCAGCGAACAGGAGTTCCAGAAAGCCACAGAGGTCTTGTGTGTTGACGGCGGTGCTTCTCTGCATACTTCGCACCGCCAACTCAAGTAGTGGGTGCGGGAAGTCAATGCAGCAGAACCACCTGTCGAGTCACGCAAGCTTCTGAAATGGTCCAGCATGCCTATCATCTTTGATATTGAGGACCACCCTGACCGCACAACTGCGGTCGGGTGCTTGCCGATGTTGGTTTCACCAACTATCCGCAACCTCAAGGTCACTAAGATGTTAGTTGACGGCGGGGCCGGCTTGAACTTGATCTCCTCCGCTGTACTCCAAAAACTCCAGATCCCTGACAGCGAGCTCGAAGAGACCGACACATTCCAAGGAATCAACCCAGGAAGGAGCAAGCCGAAGGGGAAGGTCACGTTGCCAGTAACATTTGGCAGCGAGCTGAACTTCAGGACTGAGAGGGTCACCTTTGACATTGCCGATATTCCATTGCCTTATAATGGGATACTTGGCCGTCCAGCACTCGCCAAGTTCATGGCAGCCTCTCACTACGCATACAACATGCTGAAGATGCCAGGCCCGATAAGCGTCATCTCTGTCCCTGGCGACAAGAAGGATGCTCTTATCTGCGCCAACAAGATCTACCGGGAAGCCGCAGCCGCAACAGACCGCAAGTCACTTGCCGCTGAAGCTCCCGGGGAGAAGAAGAAGACCAAGTCCGGCAAGAGTTCTGATGCCCACTCCGGCAAGCGCACCTCTTCGGAGTGCTGCGCTGCCGTCGAGGACGCACCATCGAGCTCCACCGGCAAGTGTAAGAAGACAATGGCAGCTCCGCCAGAGACGAAGAAGGTGTCCGCCAAGGAGGACAGCACTGGTGGTACCTTCACCATCAGTGCCACTCTCGACCCTAAATAGGAAAGCGCGCTCATTGCTTTCCTGCGGGCGAATGTCGATGTGTTTGCATGGCAACCGTCTGACATCCCCGGTGTTCCCAGGAAAGTAATTGAGCACCACCTTGCCGTTTGTCATCATGCGCGGCCCGTCAAGCAGAAGGTCAGGCAGTGGAGCATCAAGAATTTATTGCAGAAGAGATCAAGAAATTGGAAGCAGCAGGCCTTGTCAGAGGAGTGCTCCATCCTACGTGGTTGGCCAATCCTGTAGTCGTGTGCAAGGCAAACGGGAAATGGAGACTTTGTATCGATTTTACCGATGTTAACAAAGCCTGTCCCAAAGACCCATTTCCTTTGCCGCGCATTGACCAGATTGTTGACTCCACAGCCGGATGTGATTTGCTTTCATTTCTTGACGCATATTCAGGATACCATCAGATCTTCATGGCAGAAGAGGATGAGGAGAAGACCGCATTCATTACTCCATGTGGCACGTACTGTTTCATACGGATGCCTTTTGGTTTAAAAAATGCTGGTTCAACATTTGCAAGAGTAGTCCATGTCGCTCTGGAGCCACAAATACACAGAAATGTGGAAGCCTACATGGATGACATAGTGGTCAAGAGCAAGGACAAGGCGACTCTGATTCAAGATTTAGACGAGACCTTTGCAAATCTGCGCAAGATCAGCCTCAAACTCAACCCAGAGAAGTGTGTGTTTGGAGTCCCCTCCGGCAAGCTTCTCGGGTTCTTCGTGTCTCAGCGGGGAATTGAAGCCAATCCCGACAAGATCAAAGCCATTGAGCAGGTTGAAGCACCAAAGCGCGTCAAGGATGTACAAAGACTTGCCGGTTGCGTGGCTGCTCTCAGCAGGTTTATCTCTAGGTCTGCTGAGCGCACCCTGCCATTTTTCAAATTATTGAAAAAGGCAGGTCCAATGAAATGGACTCCGGAAGCGGAGGCTGCGCTGCAAGACTTGAAGAGATACCTGTCCTCCCCTCCAATACTTGTCGCACCTAAGCCGCAAGAGAATTTGCTGCTGTACATAGCGGCAACCAATCAAGTGGTTAGTGCTGCGTTAGTAGCAGAGAGGGAGGCAGATGACGAGCCAGCAACCACGGCAAGCGCGTCCAGCGACAAGCAAGGGGCTTCCCCGGCAAGTTCTGGTCCCGACAAAGATGGATCTGCGCAGATGCACGAGGAGATACAGAAGAAAATGGTGCAGCGCCCAGTTTACTTTGTCAGTTCCCTTCTGCAGGGGGCTAGATCAAGGTACTCTGGCATGCAGAAATTGCTTTTCGGCCTTCTCATGGCCTCGAGAAAGCTGCGCCATTACTTCCAAGCACATGAGATCACAGTTGTCACTCGCTTTCCGCTGAAGCGGATACTACAGAATCCAGAAGCGACAGGCAGGATTGTTAAGTGGGCACTGGAACTGTCAAGCTTTGGCCTCAAGTTTGAAAGTACTTCAACTATCCAAAGCAGAGCATTGGCAGAATTCATAGCAGAATGGATGCCAACACCAGATGAAGAAATTCCAGAAACGAGCATCCCCGTCAAGGAAGCAAGCAAAGAGTGGCTGATGTACTTTGATGGTGCCTTTTCGCTGCAAGGCGCCGGCGCTGGCGTGCTGCTTGTCGCACCCACCGGAGAGCACCTCAAGTACGTAGTCCAGATGCACTTTCCCAAGGAGCAAGCAAAAAACAATACTGCAGAGTATGAAGGCTTGCTTGCCGGTCTCAGGATCGCGGCAGACCTTGGGGTCAAGAAGCTCATTGTCAGGGGTGACTCACAGCTTGTCGTCCGCCAAGTGAACAAGAGCTATCAGAGTCCGTTGATGGAAGCCTACGTCGACGAAGTGAGAAAGCTAGAAGAGCACTTTGATGGCCTGCAGATGGAGCATGTTCCAAGAGCTCAGAACGACATTGCCGATGGCCTGTCAAAGTGTGCAGCACTTAAGTTACCTGTGGAACCAGGGATCTTTGTGCTCAAGCTGACTCAACCATCCGTAACACCATCAACTGGACAGAGCAAGAAGAGGAAGTTGATTTCTGGTGGCTATTTGCCGGCAGAGCTTCCCGAAGCCGCCGCCAAAAAGGTCCCCAAGATCAACGCCAAGAGCGCTGAGCAGCAGTCTGCTCCGGCAAGCCCCAGGGTTTGTTCCGTTGAAGCAGAAGCTCCCGATAAGTTTTTCTCCGGCAAGCTTGTCGGGGAACGTCAAGCTCCGGCAGAGCCGCAGGATCTTGCCGTTGAAGCGGATGTTCCCACAGCAGTAGATTTGCCTTTAGTCCTTGTTGTCGAGCCACAAGCTCCAGCATGGGCGCAGCAGATTGTCCGTTTTCTTCAGACAGGAGAGCTTCCCTAAGAGTAAGAAGAAGCGGAAAGAGTAGCCCGGCAGTCAAGTATGTACCAGTTTGTCGACAAGACACTGTACAGAAGAAGGCTCAACGGTGTGAAATTGAAGTGTATTCACCGGGAAGACGGACAAAAGCTGTTGGCAGAGATACATGGAGGCATATGTGGTCACCACATTGGCGCAAGAGCACTTGTCGGCAAAGCATTCCGGCAAGGTTTCTTTTGGCTGACAGCCCTCCAGGATGCAACTGCACAAGTAACCACGTGTGAAGCGTGCCAGTTCCATTCCAAGCAGATACACCAACCAGCTCAAGCTCTCCAGACGATCCCTTTATCCTGGCCATTTTCGGTCTGGGGGCTCGACATCCTCGGCCCATTTCCCCGAGCAGTCGGGGGCTTTGAGTACTTGTACGTTGCAATCGACAAGTTCACAAAGTGGCCGGAAGTGGAACCAGTGAGGAAGGTGACAGCATAGTCAGCAGTCAAGTTCTTCAGGTCGATTGTTTGCCGCTTCGGAATCCCTAACAGGATAATCACCGACAACGGTACACAATTCACGAGCCGCACCTTCATGCAGTACGTCCAAGATCTTGGCGCCAAGGTCTGCTTCGCTTCTGTTGCTCACCCGAGAAGCAACGGTCAAGCAAAGAGGGAAAATGCTGAAGTGCTGCGCGGGCTCAAGACCAGGACTTTCGATAGGCTGCACAAGTGCGGAAGAAACTGGATCGAGGAGCTGCCGGTGGTTCTTTGGTCGATCAGAACGACGCCAAATCGAGCCACTGGACAGACACCTTTCTCTCTAGTCTATGGAGCAGAGGCAGTTATCCCCACGGAACTCGTATACGGGTCACCTCGAGTGCTCGCTTATGATGAGCTCGAACAAGAGCAGCTGCGACAAGATGACGCGCTGCTCCTTGAGGAAGACCGTCTTCAGGCTGCTGTGCGAGCTGCTCGCTACCAGCAAGCTTTGCGCCGCTACCATAGCCGCAAAGTTAACGCCGGAAGTCTCGAGGAAGGCAACCTTGTTCTTCGGCGTGTTCAGTCCGCCAAGAGTTCCAACAAGTTGACGCCGAAGTGGGAAGGCCCTTACCGGGTGAAACGAGTCACTAGGCCTGGCGCTGTCCGCCTTGAGACCGAAGATGGCATTCCGGTGAGCAACTCCTGGAATATTGAGCATCTTCGTAAGTTTTACCCATAAGGCGCGGTTGCCGGAACCTGTTCCGGCAACCACCTTTTGTACAAGTCTTGCCGCTGTTGCATGTAATCCTTTGTACAAAGTCGGGCGCAGACCCCGTGCATAAGTAAAGCTCATGTGCTACGCACATTTTGTCATTTTCATGCATTCTATTTTTTGCATATATGATCTGACACTTTGTGCAGCACCTACTCCCCGGTAAGCAATAAAGAGCCGCAAGGCTCCATATCTTTATTTTCTCTTCTTTCTTTTTTCTCAAGGAAAGGAAGGTTCCCTCGCCCACAAGTTTGCCGGGGGGAAATGAGAAGATAATGGTATGGACCAGGCGTCGTTCAAGAAAGTTTCGCCTTGCCGGGAAGCAAACAACAGAAAAGCTAAGTTGCCAAAGTTTGAGCAATCAGATTTTTAAAAATTAAGTTATCTCCCTTGAACGACCGCACTTTGTATGGAAAACCTGTGCGCGGAGGAACCAACTCGTAGCTAGTTGCGCCCTTACTTTGTTTCGAGTCCGCTCGACAACTTAAGTGAGCTGCAACTAGTTGCGACAAGGTTTCTTGTCGGTAGCGGCACCGCCAGCAGGCTGCTGACGTTCCGCACTCAACGCTCGCGGCTCAGATGCCTGCACCGGCAAGTTCCCTAAAAGCGTAGGGCGAAGACATACAAAGGGAGGAATCAAGTAAAGGGAATATCATTGCAATCATTACCCAGAATAAAAGTTATATTACAAAGATAGCTTGTCGCAGCTCTAATAGATTGTTTTCATAACATGATAAACAGCGACAAGGAAAGAAGGAATGGGCGGCCTAATCTACGCGATTGCCCTCGATCCTCTTGATCCCGCTCACCTTGTCCACAATGGGTGCGACAAGGGCCTTGAGCGCCTCCAGATCGGCATCCGGCGGCAGGGTCTTGAGGACGTTGGTGAAGTTGAGGCCCGGATTACGGAAGGCCACCTTCACCAACACTTTCTGAAGAGCTCCCGCGCAGATCTTGCGCGACTCGTCGGCCAGCTGCTTCGAGATCCTCTCCCGGAGTCGCTGGGGGGCCGTCGCCACGCCCTTGAAGAACAGGACGAGCTTGGCGTTGGGTTGAAGGTTGTCGTCGGAAGGATATGCGAGATCTTCCATCCCCAGCTGCGCCAACTCCCTGTCAATGTCTGTGGCGGCATTCACAAGACTTTCTGTCCAGTGCTCCACAGTCTCCCTGAAGGCGTTTTGGGTGGCGGCAGCACTTTCTAGCAGCGCCTTGTCGGCCTTGATTTCCTCCTTCAAGGCCGCCTCCTGCTTCTTGGCGCCGTCCAGCGTCTTGGTCAAAGCGGACAGCTTCAACACAAGATCTGCATTATAGTTCTTGGCGGCGCTGAGCTCCTTGCCCTTCTCGGAGAGATCCGCCTCCAGCCGCGCCACCTTCGTCTTCAACTCCTCCTTGGTGGCCTCGGCGGCGGCGGCGGCCTCTGCTTGTTTGAGGGCTCCGCCGAGTCTTTCCTCACGCGCGGCAAGCTCCTCCTCGTGGGCGTCAAGATTGACTTTCCGCTGCGCCAGCTCGCCCTCCTCCGCGGCTAGCTTCACAGCGGCAAGTCGCTGCCGCTCTTCGACTTCAGCCTTCTCGAGGAGGAAGGCCTTCTGCGCTTCAGCGAGCTGCTCCCGCTCCTCCGCCAGGGACCGGAGGGCTTCCCGGTGGAAACCCCCGAGCTCTTCTGCGCGCTTTTCGATGTCAGCTCCCGCCTTCGCGACAAGCGCCTCGCGAGATTCCAGCTTGGCTTGTCGCGCGCGGTAGAGCGACAGCAACTTGCGCAGCAGCCGCTCTTCCTCGGGCTCGTTGCTGCTGCTGCTCGGCGCGTCGACCAGCGTCAGCCCCGCGGAGGCGAGCACCTCCCCGTCGAAGATCTCCCCCTCGACCGGCGCCCTGGAGCTTGACGCCCAGGGGAGGTTGATGAAGACGTCATCGCCGGCCTTCAAGTAGACGCCCGGCTGGGGCTCCTCGGAGCTTGGTGCTGCGGCTTCGGCGGACGGGTCGGCGGTCGGTGTAACGCCTGGCGCTCCTGCGGCCTCTGGGCCGTCAGTACGATCGCCAGACCCCTCGCCAGTTGCTGCGGCGGCAGCCTTGGCGGCCTCGGCGCCGACGGGATCGCCAGCGCCGGCTGCTTCTTCGGCGGCGACCTCGGTCTCCATTTGCCCCGCAGCAGATGGGTCTGACAGCCAGCAAGGGGAGAAGAGTCAAGCAAAATCCAGCAAAAACCCAGAAAGATCAAGAAAAGAAGAACCTAAGGGAAGTTTTGAAGCAAGAGGAGTACCTGTGCCGGGGTCTGCAGTCGTGGTCTCCACCGTTGGGGGGCCGCTGGCGCTCTCCCTTGCCGGAGACTTCTCCCTTACCGGGAAGCCCTCCCTTGCCGGAGAATTCTCCCTTGTCGGGGGATTCTCCCTTGGCTCCTGGTGAGGCTGCTCTGCTCCTACACAAGTCAGCAGTCAGATATCAGCAAAGACAAGATATCCATGCGCGCCTCACAGCGGAAAGCAAATCAGATACTTACGCTGGGGGCTGCTCTGGAGAAAAGTTGCCGGGTCCGGCAAGGTTGTCTCGGGCGCGCCACCTGCTGTCGCAGTGGGCTCGTCCTCGATGACGATCACCGGGACCTTGGCCCTCTTTGCTGCTCTCTGGGCCAGAGTCCTAAAGAGGAACAAGTTCAGAGAAAAGCAAATGAGTCACAAGACAAACAGTAAAGATTGAAGAACAACAAGTACAGCAAGAGAAGCTTACTCTTCTTCTTCTTCCTCGTCGGAGCTGAACGCGGAGAAGTCGAAGTCCGGCGCGCGCCCGGCGCGAGGAGGCGGAGGAGAAGCTTCCCTTGGCCGCTTGGCGGGAGCAGTGGCGGCGGTCTGTGACGACCCCGCTCTAGCTGTCGTCGCAGCATGAGAAGCGGCGGGAGCATAAGCGGTGGTCCGGGAGGGCCCCGCTCCAGTTGTCGTCGCAGCATGAGGCGCTCCCGCGGCAACGGTGTTTGCCGCGGTGGAGCGTGTCACGCGGCGGGCCGACTGTTGACCCGCTTGCCGCTCCGCTACGTCACCGGCCTTGCGGAGGTGCCTTCTTGGTGGGGATGGAGGCTCTGCTTGCGGCGAGCTGCCTGAAGACGAAGTGGAAGACGAGTTGATCTCCAGCGAGCCGCTCGTATCCTTGGCGGGCTCGCTCGACTCAACGTTCTGCCCGGCAAGCTCTTTCTCGCCGGCAGGCTCCCTTCGCTCGGCCCGGCTTGCCGCCTCTGCTGCATCTGCCTCCTCCACGGTAAAACCAAACTCGCCCGCGGCTGCGGCTGCCGCCGCCTCTTCCAGCCTCGTGGCGATAAGTGCCATCTCCGCATCGGTGGTGTCGCGGGTGAGGCCGTCCTTCTCGTCGGCGCGGATCGCCACTTCTACCAAGTCATCGAAGAACTGCTGCACGACGTCGTCTGCAGGCTCCTGCCAGGTTGGCACAATTCCATGCGAGTCGCACTCCGGCATCATTGCACAAATGCGGTCGAGCAAGGAATTGTTGCACAACGGAACGACACCCCCCGGCAACCTGAAGACTTCGGGATGTTGGGGGTCATACTTGAAGAGCTCCTGAAGCATCGCGTTGAGCTCCAGGACTGTGAAGTTGAAGTTGAGGCCCGGCCGCAGCCTCATGATGTCTGCCGCATTCTTGAACTCCTAAGTGGGTCTCCCCCGTTCCTGCAGGGGGGCGATGCGGCGGCGAAGGAAATCCGCGCCAACAGCTCCTACAGTGAGCCCGGCAAGCCTAAGGCGCAGGATCCTGGTGACGGCAATCTTCAGCCTGTCGTCTTCCGGGGCCACGTCACTCCAATCGCTGCCGCGTGCTACTGGGGTTTGGCGCCGGGTGGTGAATGGCTGCGGGTTCTCCTCGTCCATCCAGCACCAGTCTGCCCTCCACTCCTCCCACTTGCCGCGGAATTCTCCCTCCAGATAAGTCTCCTTCTTGCCGGCCCTTGAGATCCAGGCGATTCCGCCGGATAGAGGCTCTCCTCTCTCTACTCGGGGTATGAAGAAGTGGCGAAAGAGGGCTACGTTGGGATGGACTCCGACAAAGTTTTCGCAGAGATGTGCGAAAACTGCCATGGTCAGAACGGCATTGGGGGTGAAGTCAAGGAGGTGGAATCCGTAGGTATTCATGATGTCGCAGAAGAATTCAGAGAAAGGCGGGCAGAGCCCGCAGTAGAAGAACAATGCGAAGAAAGGGTATCCATTTGGGGCTTTTTTCCAAGCAGCGACAGGGAGTACCTTCGTGCGCGGGTGCGCTCGTGTCTCCGTCGACCAGAAGAGGTAGAAGTTCTCACTCAGCTCCTTCGCGGCAAGCTTGGGGGGGGGGAAGACTGCTCGCTCCTTCCGCAGCGCCGCAAGCCGCTGCGCCTCGGTCGACTTCACGACCTTCCCCTTGTCGGCTTTTGGAGCCATGGCGGAAGTAGTGGAGGAGGTCGACGGCGTCGGTGGTGCTGGTGGCAGTGGGGGGCGGAGCGCTGCTCTCTCTTTCGGCTTTGGGAAGACGAGGGAGCGGCGGAGATTTCTGAGATTGGAATAGCAACGGGAGAATGGGCAAACTGCCCCTGTTTCCCCTACTTATAAAGAGGGAGGGGGCGGACGTTCCGCATTTCCGAATAAAGTAACCAGCCACGATCTCTCCCACGACGCCGCATTCAGCGTGTGCCGTTCGGGGAGGGCGCGGTGGATACGGAGAAAGATACGGCGTAACCTAGGCCGCGCGTGCCCGTGCCCTGTTTTGGGCCTGGCCCAACAGCGCTCGGCACCGTGTATGGCCCAGGCCCGGGGGCTCCTGTCGGTGTACTAGAGTAGGGGTACCCTAGTATCCCGAACTTGTGCACGGGCAGTTGCAGCATCCCGCGGTAAAGCTTGCCGGGTGACCGCCAAGGTCCTCCGTGGTTCCCCTGGAGCCATTCAAGGAGACAAGACCCCGGCAAGAGGAGCTTGCCGGGAAGGCCGCCCAAGGCATCTCAAGGAACTTGCCGCGACGCGCCCCGCGTCCCGGCAAGGCCCGGTGAGCGACAAGCTCCCGGACGCGACAAAACAACGACCGCGGCAAGGCGTTTGCCGCGGCAAGCCACCACTCCGTGCCCGCGCTCCAGCACATCCACCAACGTGTCGCTCTGGGACCCTTCCCAGCGTACGTGGCGGGAGGCTGTGCAGCCAGCGGTGAGCGGTGGCAAGCGGCGCTGACAAGGTTGCCGTCGTGGCGAGCGGTGGCGTCCCTGACGGTCCCTTTTTGCACTATTTAGGCGACACAGACGGGCATTTAAGGCCCTTGTCCCCTGCCGTCAGGGTTAGGTATGATACACTGTAGCAGGTAGCTGTACCTACCGCGGCACCTTTCCATTTTTACCCTTTGCCTCCGTTGCCACCTGTCGGTGACCCCTTGAGCATATAAAAGGAGGCCCATGCGCAACATAGAGGGGGGTTAGCTGATTCGAACACTCACGCTCGGTCTCGTTAGCTGCTGAAATGTACTGTAGCACTTCGCGCTCCCGAGCAAGAAATCAATACAAACCACAAAGCAGGAGTAGGGTTTTACGCATCCGTGCAGCCCGAACCTGGGTAAACTGCTCGCGTGCTTCGCCTCGATCCGCTCTTTGCACGACCTCCGCCCCCGCCGAACCGAAAGGGACTCGGCCCGCCGGTCCCATAGGTGTTCGTGGATCAGTCCCCCGACAAGTATGAACGTTAATTTGCATTGCATGGTGCCCACAATGATATTTATTCCGCATTGTGAATTTTTATATTTTTATACTATATATAAAGTTAGTCATAATAAAGAGGAATGAAGAGCATCTCTCTCCCCATCGCATACACCCCCTCTACGCCCCTTTCACGTACGCACACAAACTATCTCCAGGTCCTCTAAAAGTAAGCCCCCAACACATTCACGCATGTTTCATCTTTCTCTCGCGATATATACAGTGACGAACATTGTATTTGGAGCAAAAGCACGATACGTAAATTGGACTTCAGAATCCACTCATTACGGTCACCATTTACGATTTGTGGTTATTATACAATCATGGGCTCACCGTACAGCTCTGTATTTGCTCAAGACACGACTAGTTGATAAGTTAAACGCCTCACGTGGCACCTCTAGTGTTGCATCACATTATCTCACTACCATTGGGCCCACCTATCAGCTTGTATCTACTCTTCTACACTCTTATAAAAAACAGAGTTGGTGATGACGGTGTGCCTGCCATCCTACAATATAGGCCGTCCGATTTATATCTGACGGATAGGAAGGAAACTATGGCAATTTGGCAAAAAGGTACCCACACACCTCTCCACATTTGCAAATAAGGCCTTCCCTCGTTCATCCTTTTCTCTCACAAGATAAACTAGTCATACAAATGCATCTTGATGTTACGTGCAACGCACGGGCATCTTGCTAGTAAGAATGAAAACAAACAACAACAAAAATATTGCACGGTGGTTCGAAGTCATGACCGCGGTCACAGCGGACAAGGTGGCCTTGTATTGGTATGCTGAGCCGTCTGTTTTAACACACATGAGCTGGTGTGGTGATTATACACACACGCACGCATGCACATGAACTACATGCACGCAAAACTCACACGAACACATGCAGCCATGCACGCACACAACACTCACACGTACACACGCAGCCACGCACGCACGCAACACTCACACGCACACACGCACGCATGCATTCACACACCACACGACCAACACACACTCTCACGCTCAAGTGCTCAACCTACACGTGCATGCGCACACATCAGGCCCTGACACACACATACACAACCAGGTGATTCCCGCGCATGGGTTGGAGTCTTGCCGCGCCTGCGTAAATTTGTGTTTATCTGACCTTTTTCCTATGTGAACTGACATGTGGGACCCACAAGGAACATGGTCAATTTAACTAGTCAACATGGTGCCACGCAGACTATTTGGCTAGTCAACAGAGTGCAATCCGATGCTGAACGGTGAGCAAGTGACCGTATAAGCACCGCAAAATGTATATAGTGACCGTAACGAGCGTATTCTGAAGTTCGGTGACCGTATTACGCTTTTCTCTCTGTAGGCCCTCCAAAACTACATCTCTATACGTTCTCGCATGTTATATCTAACAACTATGCAATACAACACTACTACTGCACTCTAACACAATAAATCATATGTGTTTTTAGTTTTACTAGATATCATATTGTTACTTAATTATTCAGTTTGCATACACTAAAACTTCCTTTGAAATGTATGGCTAGTATCATCTACCGCGCGGGAAAAATCCCGCCCTTTCCTGTTTAATCGGGTTTGTATCGATGGATCGTGCAACATAGCAAAACTATAGTACTATACAGTACAAGTGACAGTTCACGGGGCTGGCGTGTCATGTACTCCTCCGTCGTAAGGGTGGAGCGCTCGCTTTCATAAATGTTCTAGTCCCGTTCGCCGACATGTGGGACATCATGCTA
Organism: Triticum urartu; assembly: GCF_003073215.2. Taxonomy (NCBI): domain Eukaryota; kingdom Viridiplantae; phylum Streptophyta; class Magnoliopsida; order Poales; family Poaceae; genus Triticum; species Triticum urartu. Next base: position 46,931,280 of record NC_053024.1, read on the forward strand.
CCGGGTCCACGTGCCATACCGAAATACAGTGCAGAGCAGCAGGGGTGAAGCACCCCAGTCATGGCGCCGGCGTAGTAATGAGCAATGAGGCGTCAAATCAGAAAGCTGCACCTTTCCCGCAGTTAAGTTGGAGGGACGAAGTAATAATGCTAGAAAAAGAAGTTGGAGGGACGAAGCAACCATCATTTCACTCGTTGCTAAATCCGCTTCTCCCTCATCTTTTTCAAGTTAACCACGTGTTGCTTCTGCCGTTGTTCTGCCTAATGTGCGATGCGGATCGGCTTGGTAAAGCACTGACACATGGGACCGCATGTTAGCAAACCGCCAGGCCAACGTCCTCTAAACATAAGAAACCTCCGCCGCCATCCGCGCGGCAAAATCACCTCTTTTTTACTAATCTTGATTCTATAATTTTTTAGATCAATATAATTGAGATTTGTATAGATAGCACACAGGAGAAAAACCAAGTGGTACGGTTAAGGGCATCCACAATGTGTAGCCAAATGTGAAAATAGCTTTTGGCATCGATGAGAACCATTGTGGACAGTGCTGCCAAAGCCAAAAAGATGGAACCGAAGCTCCCTGATTGATTGATTGAGGAATAGAAAAATGCAACGTCTCTCCTCTTGCTCCCGTGCTTGAACGCATGTACAGTATAGAGCACAGAGTCTACTCCCCTGTCCCTTCTATCACAAATCACAAAGCATTGAGACATCAAATCACAAAGCACGGGCGAAGCAACCATCATTTCACTCTTCGCTGACTCCGCTTCTCCATCGTCTTCTTCAAGAAACCACCTCACCGCACTAAGCTGGACGGACGACGCTATTGTGTACTAGTAGTACTAATACATTTACGCGTCCTTTGGTTCAACAGACTTCCTGGATGCAAATAAGGCGGTTGTCTCGGCTTGCAGGCGGCACTTGTGAACGACTTACTGTGGTGTCCCTCAACGGTGTTCTCCGTCGAATGCACTTCGCCAAACCACAACATTCGAGATATCGTCGACGTCACCGCAATGGAGAAGGAAGTCAAATAGTTACTACCTCTATTTTTTTGTACACAAGGCCAGTATATCAAAATTACAATTTGCAAAAGGCCACTAGCACTAATTGAGGCAAAATTGATGGGGTTTGCCTCGTACTAGCAACCAAGGACATTAATGGGAAACGCTCCCCGTCATACTTCTGATATGGAGAAAACGTCAGACCGATCGTGGGCCGTTCATTCGTGTTTCATCCCACGGTCATTATCTCTCAAAGAAATCTCATTCGATGCACCCCTTTCCCATTATTTTTTCCCAAATCTGTTGCCCGTTCCCCTCTCCCCTAATTAAGCGCCTACTCCTAATCCACTCACCATGGAGCTCACGATTCCACCGGGTCGCCCTGATCTATCACCCATCACCATGCTAGATCCGATCCATTCCATCGCCCCACTCCTCGACGCGGCCTCCGTTCCACCTCAGCAGCGCATCTTCCCTCAGCAGGCTGCCGTTTGGATCATTCGGCTACCGGAGTACCAGCAGGGCAGCAGGCAATAGCTGCCGCAGGTGCCGAGGTGGACGTGCTTGCGGCAGCTCGACCGCATCATGCCCGAGCGCACCTCGGCACCGAAGGCACTACGTGCGGCAGACTCCACCCAATATTGGCATGCGATCTCAATTTGCATGCCCTAGGTTCAGTTCTTGTACAAACCTGCAAACATTGCTCGCTGCTAGAGCGTGCTTTTTTATTCAAATCATGGTTTATCCCAGTTCAAGTTGATGTAGGGTCACAGACTTCCCACTTGTGTTGGATCATACTTATCACAAATTTTGGCGCCTACATCTTTACGCCAAGGATGCTAAATTTCGTTTTCAGGTTTCTATGCTTCCACTAGGTCTCGCATGTCTTGTGATTTCAAGATTTTTTCTATAGAGATTCGGTGCTTCATATATACTATCAAATATGTGTAGATGGATTGGCAATACAACCATGCTTTTTCAAGTTTGACGTCTTTTTTCCGTTGTAACCACTGCCCCTTCTGTTGTGTTGAATATGATGCTTCCGAATAACAATGATTCATATTTTTCAAACATGCGCTTCCTCGCTGCGTAGAATTTGTGGCATTTCAACCATGCTTCACTGTGTAGAGAAAGAGCGACGAATCTCACGCCGGAGGACGTCATGCTGCCCCGTCGACGACCGTCCATGGTACCCTTCACCAGCGGTGAAGAGCACTCCACGGCGAGCCCCTACTGCATGTTCCTCCTTGGTGTCCTCTTCGCTCCTCGTGGCTGTCGTTTCCACGCCACTGCCTACATGCCAACCCCTATGTTTTAATCATGGGGCATGCTAATGAGTGCTTCCATGGTCCAGCCGCGTGTCTCCTGTGCAGTGCCATGGCCATCAAGGTGGACCATGGTGGCATTGTGCCGAGACAAAGCTAACCCGTGACTATTCATTTATACAGAAGCAAATCCTGATATCACAGGAAGCAAATGCTATTTCTGTTGGAAGCATTGTTCGTTGGAACAAACAATCAACAATGTTTCTTTGATATCAATTTATATTCCCGTTCGGGGGCAATATAGATATGAGCAAATATTTGTAACTTTGGAAGCAGATTATTTTCTCTTTTTGGAATCAGTGTTGATGGAAGCAAAGTACATTTCTTTTCTATGTTGGAAACGAGCTTCAGATGTCTTGGAAGCAATCTCGTTGGACAAGGGAAACAAAATATTCTAGGCAGGAAGCAAAATGAAATTGCATCAAGTTCACCACAATCTCTACTCCTAATGAAGTAGTTGGTAGTCTCGCTTCCAGGTTTTTTTTCGTCCCACCTTCCATGGTTTTTTTGGTACCTCGTCCCACCTCACACTGAGCTGCCACGAACCGCAAAAACCGCGTACCGAAGCCCCCACCCGCTCTCACGCATTCCAGGGCCTAACCTCCGATCGCACCCAAGACAATTCAACGAAAAAAACCTACGAAAATTAACCAGCGAAAAAAAAACCTAATGGAGGAGTTGGTAGTCCGGTACGGTTTATTTTCAACACTTTCCTATTGACAAAAGATTACGGATCTAACTTTCCTACCTTAGCCAAATCAACGAATCTCTCTCATTAATGCAATTTGCTTTAGGAAACAAACAATAGATTCTTTTCTACCTTAGCGAAATCAACGGATCTCTCCCATTAATGTAATTTGTTTTAGCAAACAAATAATAGATTCTTTCCTATCTTAGCTAAATCAACAAATCTTTCTCTTTAATGCAATTTTCTTTAGGAAACAAATAATAGATTCTTTCCTACCTTAGCCAAATCAACGGATCTCTCCCATTAATGCAATTTGCTTTAACAAACAAATAATAGATTATTTCCTACCTTAGCCAAATCAACGGATCTCTCTCATTAATGCAATTTGCTTTAGGAAACAAATAATAGATTTTCAGGAAACAAATAATCTCTAATCTCTAATCTCTAATTCTCTAATAATAATAATTAATATAATAATATAATAATAATCTCTACTCCTAATGGAGCAGTTGGTAAATAATCTGCGTGGTTTATTTTCGCTGGGTTTTTTTCCGTCATCCTCCCCTCACCCTCACCCCATCCCACGCAGCCAAAAAAAACCCAAACCCCACACAAAAAACGCTTCTCTCGATCCCATCTCGATCTCATCGAAAGAAGAGCTTCGTTGCCCCTGCCGACGTACGGGAGAGCTTCCTTGCCGCCGCCGACGTACGATCTGCCGCGATCTCGTTCGATCTACCCGCTGCCGATGTACGAGATCGCCGACACCGAGATACGGGATCGCCGCCAACGTACGATTTGCCGTCTCTCGCTGCCGCCGTTGTACGATCTGCCGTCTCTCCCAGAGGAGGCGCCGCCGCGGACGTCCGGGATCACCGCTGCCTACGTCCGGGATCACCGCCGCCGACCTGCCAGAGGAGACGCCGCCTCCAATCTCCTAGAGGAGCCGCCGCCGCCGCCACTCTCCGACGGGAGACGCCGTCGCCGGTCTCTGACGGGAGACGCCGTCGCCGCCGCCGCCGACCTTTGAGGGGAGACGCCGCCGCCACCTGCGCTGAACCCCAGGGCAGGGTGCGACGATCGTCGCAAGGAGTACTTGCCGGCCGTACACAGGTATTCTAAACCTTACCATCCTATTCTCATCATTCACAAATGTGTTCAGATAGTTGTTGCTTGTGTCGTTCCTGTTACTAGAGGAGGGCTCCACTGTGGCCATTCGCCACCCTGCCTGCAAGCTCGACGCCACAGTTTGACAGGGCCAAGGTGGTAGTAGACGATGACGAATATGGCGCCCTGGCTGTCTCAGTTCATGAGATTCCCCTATGGTGGCTGAATTTGTAACACACCAGGCTGCTCCCCTCGTATTACAAATCAGAGCTAGCTTATATATTCATCCATAGATCATGGCTGACTCCAAAGGCAACACTCCTCCAGTCCTCCTGTGCGTGATGGCAAAGCTATGCTACATGATATTATCACGTTATCATATTGCTCACCAAGTCACTAGGCCAGCTTTTGCTGTACTTTTTCTTCATTTTGTTCAGATTTATTTCATGCCCCAATGTTCTGTTATGTGCAGCTATGAGATTTTATTTGAAGAACCATGGAAAGCAATTTGAGATGATGCATATAAAGCATATTCGATTTATTAAGTGTTTTCAAGTATTCAATTTATTAAGAGTTCACTCATAATTGCCGACCGTACACAGGTATTCTGAACCTTACCATCCGATTTTCAGAATAAGAGTTGTCTGTATAATTCACGGTGGTTAAAACAGCAGCATCTGTAGAATTCCCCTTTGTCCATGTTGTACCTACAATTTACTACTATATTTGTAGTGCTACTTCATTTGAATTTTGTAACCAAAAGAAATGCAGGCGAGCGATTCAGGGTTATTGTTCGAAGTGGCTATAATATGTAGGGGTTATTGTTCGAAGTGGCTATAATATGTGGCTGCAAACTTGCCGAGGCCAGCATAAGGAGTGATGGAGTTATCTTCTACTTTTATTTGTTCATGTTGTCTCAACAAACTGACTTGTGTTTATGGCGACTTTTTTATGTGTCCATGGATCAGAGAGGATGGATGATGCAGTGGCCACATCAAGCGCCCTGTGCTCGACCACAATGGAAGTGCAGTTTCTCAGAGCTAGCAGGAAGGAGGCTGGTGGCTTCCCGTTGTAGTAAGAGACAACACACCAGGTTCTATTTCTTTTTTTTGAAGATCATACTAGGTTATATGTGAACAAAATCTGAACTGTGATTTTTGATGTTTAAGATGTCTATAAGTGTACAAATAGAAAGGCGCCAATTAATTGATCATCAAATTCAGAATAGTATGTGTGCAGTAGCTTCTATCTCAATTTGGTTTTTATGTTGTTTGTGTTTGAATTAATTAGCACCCCATACCATCGTGTTTCTTCAGCGTGCAAGGTGATTAGCACTCAGCAAACTATTGGAAAGATGTTGCTACCTTGTTTTTTTTTCAAACTCGACATGCACATGCAAGAATAGGTATGGCTACATGCTTTCTATATCTATCAGGTTCATAAAGCATTTTGGAGAGGTGCATCTTGTTGGAGAGGTCTGGTATGCATATTTAATTGAAGAAAACAAAAGTTTTTGATATAATAAAGATTGATGAAAATTTGGACTTACTCTACCAGGGACAATTTTCTCTACCAGGGACAAATTTCATGATAAATTATACGAAGTTTGTATCTTGGGGACATCTTCATGCCGACTTACGTTAAATATTGGGATATGTCCCCTCATGTGCCAGTTTTGAGATTTTGTTAGAAGTACATGATGTATTCTTAGTTCCTGCATGTTTTTTCACCTTTGTAGATTTGAGTATAACTTAAAGTTCTAGATGCATATAAGCTTGTGAGTTAACTAAAGCTCACTTGATGGTTCTAACTAAATTCTGCAAAAATATGACCATCATGGGATGCCTGCACCAACAACTTTATAAACTGAACTACGTTTTGCTAGATGACTCAAATTTTAGAACGAGGGCACTATTTTTTGGCAATGCAGTTAGCAATAGAATCAAGTCAAGCTGAAAACAAGAGATCGATTGTTCGATATTGATTTTAATTCCTTTCTTGCAAAAGCACCTTATGAGTGAGGAGATTATTCAATATTGTATTTTATTCCTTTCTTTTACCCACTGTTCTATACTGCATGCTTGCACCTGATCAGGTTTCTAACTCAATTCATTTTTGTTAGATCCGTTGATGAAGAAAACAACACATTTCACGATATGATGATTGGTACTTCCAGTTTTGTTGTACTCTCTCATTTGCCTTTGTGGGAACGACACTGCTCTATTGCTTGCTTATTTAAGATCATGGTAATCATTTTTTTCTAGCCTATGTGTATTCTAATTTTCTTACTACTATAAATCCTCAACAACCTCTGCATCTGGGAATGCTGGCAGGAAAGGGTTATCTGATATGGTCATGAATGTTGATTTAACATGAATACTTGCATATATGCCACATGTCACGTGTCAGCATATTTGATCTAATATGATATTTGATTTAACTGTAAACGACTGTTTTTTCACACGATTGCAGCATATATGCCGCATGTCAGCCTCATGGGGATCAAGCAGATGAGGAGAAGGAAGCAGCAAGGAAGAAGGTAGAGGAGATGGACACCTGATCTGCAAGTTCCTGAATTTCAACGTTTAATTGCGTGTTGCTGTGTTAATATTGGGTGCAGCAATTTCACAACTCTGGGAAGAGCATCTGCTGGAGGGCGTCACCTGCGGCATCACCTGCGGCATCACCTGCATCGACCTCTCGCTGATTACCATCCCAAGGATGCGCGACCGACTGGCGAAGCAGGGCACCAGTGATAAGTTCACCGATTTGGTCGACTCACCGTTCCTTGACTCTGTCCACGCAATGCCGCTCGTTGTTGTTAGGTTGTTAATTCATCAGGCCCCTTATTGCGCTACATAGTTTGTTCATCTCGCATGCCTTCTTAGGAGAAATCATGTACTGAAGATAAGCTATTCTTTATTTACATTTTATTTATTTTGCTTTGGAAATCTTCTGACTACTTGCACGAATTTTAGTTCCTACTTGTACAGTTGCCTGCATTTTGTGTTTGAGAAACATCTGCTGATTAAGTGTAAAATAATACTTGCAAGTTCTGTTTGTTGACTGCGCCATGATAAGCTTTAGGCCTTTAGCTGTACAAAGCTGCTAAAGTAGGTGAGAACCACCTGCAGCTCAATCCTTTTTTTCTCAACATTGACAAGGTAAAGTAAATGCGGAGCCAAGATCGATTGTTGTAAGCCTTTTACTGACTATGAGCAAGGGTATCTAGAGAGGAGCACTGCAATATGACAATGCCCTTCGTTAGCTCTGATTTTCCCTTTTTGTAACACTAGCTTAGAGGGATTTCTGAAACGAGTAGAAGATTAATAACTTCTACGACATCAAAGATCTCTGAGCTTTTAGAGTATGCAGCTTATTGATTTACTTATCGATTTATTCACACTCTATCAGATTTGTCTTGAACGTGATACTTTATTTATTGTACTGAACAGTGGAAGCTAACTGTTTCTTTATACAGAACTAGCCTGCACCATTTCTGTATAAGTTCGCCTTGATACCAATTTGCATACTTGCGATACTAGGGCCTTTGGTCAGTTTGCAACTGGAATTCTAGACACATATACTGAGTTCATGATGGAAATATGCGAGTATTCTGAAGAGACAAGGAAACATTATATGTCAATGGTTCTTTATTTTCCTGTGCAGATAATGAAACTAGCAATTCTGTAATTCACGAGTTTGCGTGAATACGGAAACTTAAGGTAGTATGATAGCATAAGTGAAAATGTTCTTCATTTTATATCTTGGTTCGACCAAACTATATTATATCCTAACGTATGCATGATCAACATAATATTTTTACCTTCTGATTAGCACTACTCTAATAACAATTATGCCTACTATTTAACATTTTGGTGTATTGTTTGGTCTTAGGCATTTTAGTTAAATACATCCTTTTGTGATCAATAATGATTTTTTAGCATGCCATCTTCTTTTGCTGTAGTGGAGATGTGCGGTTACCTGTTAGAAAAGAAAATGGTGTTTCTAATATGTTATGCTTATTTTCTAGGTGCTTCCACCTTCCAAACTAAAAGGTCTGCAGCCTTAGATGAACAACTACAGCTTTATTTGCCCGAGGATGATTTGATTGTGCAAGTAAGCCTACATAATTTCCCTTGTGATTTATATTTATCGGCGAGGTCTCTGTGGCTTGCGAGAAATCATGTATTGACATAAATGAGAAGAACCTACAACAAGTAACTCCACTGAATTTGTGAGATATCTGTAGCCGGTACAACATACAACTTGATGGAGTTTGTTAGATCAACCGTAGAAGTTCTATATGTGTGTTCAGTGCAGATAACTAGATATTATTATAATATTCTCTCAAGTTTAAGCTTATCCAATTAGCAGAAGTCTCGAAAAAATTCAAGACATACGTAAGATGCACATGGACCACGAGTCTTTCAACATGGCAGGGCGCGTAGTGGCATGCGACAAGCAACATATGTTGAAAGAGACCATTGATCACTACTTGGACCTAATTTTTTCCGTAAGTTATTATTGTTACAATCATGTATCATTGTTTTCGCCATGTTTGCAAATATTTTTTTCCTCTGACGATTGTGTGCAAGTTTGCAGGGAATCCAAAGCGATGCATTAAGTGGGATATTTTTCTTTTAATTTATGCACTCATGAAATGGGAAAGAACTAAATCAACCAATTTGCAGGGTGAGTATTCATTGTTTCATAATTTTATATTCTAACATGTTAATACTCCAAGATGACGACTTATAATGCTCATATAGGATGGTTGCGAGCTAAGAAAGTGATTTTTGGTGCACCTTCTCGTCTGCTCCCGCGAGCGGCGAAGCGAACCCTAGCGCGCCTCCTCTAGCCTCCTCCTCCCTCTCTTGCCGGCGTCGGTGGCGGCGGGGCATCTTCCCCTTCCTCATGGTGGGCCGGCGCGGGACGGCGACTCGAAGCGGAGGCGCGCAGTTCTACAGGACGGTGCGGCGTTGCGGCGGCCGGGGCGGCACGATGGTGGCGTCCTGGGTTGGCGGCGCGGGCGGCTGCTCATCAGGGGCGTGGTGGGGCGTGCCTACGCGGGTGGCGGCTGTGGACGTCCTGGCCAGATCTAGATCGGGCGGGTGCTCTGGCCAGCAGCCAGCACGCGGCACGGGCTGAGGCGGCAAGGGCGCATGCATGCCTCTCACTTATATTATGCGACAGTTGTGGATGGGGGTAGGGGTTAGTCTGTTTAGTTATGTCTGAGCGGAATAATTTTCCTACTCAAGAAAACGTGGCAACTTATGTTTCATTAGAGATGGCTTTGTAGCATATTGCATGATCGAGTGATTCATATTTTTGTCATCAAGTCGTATAATTTGTTTGGTTAGGATAGAAAGGTAAATGCATTGGTTGGTTGCTTCAAGGGTTAATAACGGACACAGCGGACCGTGGCAATGGCTCTGGGGACATCGAATCTGTCTTCTTGGCTCGGGGGCATCATGGTTGGCGCACGCCTCCTCCCCCTTGATAAAGGCTGGAGGATCGACACAAACACGTGGAGAGGGGATCATGGTGGAGAGTGGGCGGTTGGCGGGGGACTCCTCGGCAGTCCGTGGGGAAGTACCGTGAAAAGGAGAGAGGACGCCATGGTGAAGGTGAGGTGGAGGTCATCCAGTTTTAAAAGGAGCGGGCTCCAGCGAGAAATGTCCTGCTACGGTGGGAAACGGAGCGGGAAGGGATGGGTCAGGTAGCAAAAAGAGAAGATGCGTCGTAGGGTGGGGTTTTTGTGTTGCTCCATTCATTTGTCGTTCGGGATAATTTCCCATATAAAGAAACAAAAGAGTCAAAGAAAGCATAGAAAATGTTTCCCGTCCGAACAACCACGTATTTCTTCATGTATAGTCTGGATTTGGGGCAGTCCGGACTGTCCAGACGGTTGGTTTTTGGAGAATCCGTTGGGGTGCTTATTTGATGTCCGAACACGTCCGGACGTATGAGGGATAAATGAGTTTCGGCATCCGAACACGTCCGGACGTATGAGGGATAAATGAGTTTCGGCCTTGGAGACAACGTTTATCATTTGTTTCCTTCATTTATATATATTATAGCCCGTAGCAACAGATAAATGAATTTCGGTCTTAGAGACAATCTTTATCATTGTTTTTTTATTTATATGTATTATAGCCCGTAGCAACGCACGGGCATTCTACTAGTTAAAAACAATTTTTCTCATATGGAGGCAAACTGCATGGCCCATATTAGATGTAGCGCTAAAACCCCAGTTAGAATAGCCGAAATTATTGGAAGGAATTATCAAGGATTGTTTCCTAAAAAATGGTGCTTCCATCTGTAAAACAAACTATGCTTCCGTCTATGGGAGCAAGGATATTTTCCTTTTTCATGGAAGCAGTATTTGCTGCTTTTGAAACAATGTATTATAGTAGGGGGCTGCTACGCGTCTCCCGGCGGATCTTTCTAAAAGATCTGCCGCCTCGCGAGCCGTTAGTTAAGATAATCGAGTGGCTGGATGCCTTTCTCTTCTTTGCAACAATGGTCTTGTTGCGGAAACTCTTGTAACAAAAATTGTGTTGTTGATTTTTTTTCCAGCATTGATCGTGTTGCGGGATTTTTTTTTTTTGCAACATAGGTCGTGTTGCAAAAAAAATTCCATCTTTACTTTTTTTTTGCAACAAAAGTATTGTTGCAGAAAAACTTTGCAACTGAGATGATGTTGCAGAATTATTTTTCTTTGTATTCATCTCTATATGATGTTATGGAAGAAACTTATGTAACATAACTGATGTTGCACAACTATTTTTTGCAGCAGAGTAGATGTTGCAAAACAAAAACACCACTATCGTTCGCTGCGAGCCCGTCGGAGGTAGGCCACGTGTTGATCAAAGGAGGCGGCGGACGCCCGCCCTAGTTCCGCCGGTTGAGCGATAGCCTTTTCCCTCTTTTTATTCTTTTAGAATGATCTGCCAAGTGGGTTCCGCCCGTTAGATGACCTAGCCAGACCTGGTTTTCTTACCGTCATCAGGCGTGCATACCTACCATCGCTTCACCCAATTGATTAAGTTGTAACCATTTTCCCAATTGGTCCCGCCCATCTGGAGTTGTTTGGTAGGTTGCATCATTTTTCACCTATTTGCATATGGACTAAGTTGGGCCTGAGTGAGTGAATGTAGGACAAAACTCATGTTCTGCACATAGTTTGACAGCCTGCATTGCATTATTGAATTGTTTCATCTTTCGTGTTTGGTTGGTGACAGTTGTGGATTATAGGTGTCACCGTGAAAAACATGGTGTTTGGTTGTGCACAACTTATGTTGTGGTCATCCTTTCTCACTAGTGATGATCTTACCACTGATAACCCACAAGTATAGGGGATCGCAACAGTTTTTGAGGATAGAGTATGTTGGGGAACGTAGTAATTTTAAAAAAAAAATCCTACGCACACGCAAGATCATGGTGATGCATAGCAACGAGAGGGGAGAGTGTTGTCCACGTACCCTCGTAGACCGAAAGCGAAAGCGTTATCACAACGCGGTTGATGTAGACGTACGTCTTTACGATCCGACCGATCAAGTACCTAACGCACGGCACCTCCGAGTTCAGCACACGTTCAGCCCGATGACGTCCCTCGAACTCCGATCCAGTCGAGTGTTGAGGGAGAGTTTCATCAGCATGACGGCGTGGTGACGATGTTGATGTTCTACCGACGCAGGGCTTCGCCTAAGCATCGCTACAGTATTATCGAGGTGGACTATGGCGGAGGGGGGCACCGCACACGGCTAAAAGATCAAACAGATCAATTGTTGTGTCTTTGGGGTGCCCCCTGCCCCCGTATATAAAGGAGCAAGGGGGGGGGGTGCGGCCGGCCTAGAAAAGGGCGCGCCAGGAGGAGTCCTACTTCTACCGGGAGTAGGATCCCCCCCTTTTCCTCGTTGGACTAGGAGAGAGAGGGAAAGAGGTGGAGGAGAAGAAGGAAGGGGGGGCGCCGCCCCCCTCTCCTTGTCCTATTCGGACTAGGGGGGAGGGGGCGCGGCCCTTGCCCTGGCCGCCTCCTCTCTCTTCCACCAAGGCCCACTAAGGCCCATTAAGTCCCCGGGGGGGGGGGGGTTCCGGTAACCTCTCGGTACTCCGGTAAAATCCCGATTTCACCCGGAACACTTCCGATATCCAAACATAGGCTTCCAATATATCAATCTTCATGTCCTTGATCACATCCGGGACTCCAAACAAACTTCGGTACATCAAAACATATAAACTCATAATATAATTGTCATCGAAACGTTAAGCGTGCGGACCCTACGGGTTCAAGAACTATGTAGACATGACCGAGACACGTATCCGGTCAATAACCAATAGCGGAACCTGGATGCTCATATTGGCTCCCACATATTCTACGAAGATCTTTATCGGTCAGACCGCATAACAACATACGTTGTTCCCTTTGTCATCGGTATGTTACTTGCCCGAGATTCGATCGTCGGTATCTCAATACCTAGTTCAATCTCGTTACCGGAAAGTCTCTTTACTCGTTCCGTAACACATATTTCCGCAACTAACTCATTAGTTGTAGTGCTTGCAAGGATTAAGTGATGTGCATTACCGAGAGGGCCCAGAGATACCTCTCCGACAATCGGAGTGACAAATCCTAATCTCAAAATACGCCAACCCAACAAGTACCTTCGGAGATACCTGTAGAGCACCTTTATAATCACCCAGTTACGTTGTGAAGTTTGGTAGCACACAAAGTGTTCCTCTGGTAAACGGGAGTTGCATAATCTCATAGTCATAGGAACATGTATAAGTCATGAAGAAAGCAATAGCAATATACTAAACGATCGTGTGCTAAGCTAACGGAATGGGTCATGTCAATCACATCATTCTCCTAATGATGTGATCCCGTTAATCACATGACAACTCATGTCTATGGTTAGGAAACATAATCATCTTTGATCAACGAGCTAGTTTAGTAGAGGCATACTAGTGACACTCTGTTTGTCTATGTATTCACACATGTATTATGTTTCCGGTTAATACAATTCTAGCATGAATAATAAACATTTATCATGATATAAGGAAATAAATAATAACTTTATTATTGCCTCTAGGGCATATTTCCTTCAGAGTATTCAACCCAAATTTACTGATTCGACACAAGGGGAGCCAAAGAATATTCTCAAGTATTAGCAGCTGAGTTGTCAATTCAACCACACCTGGATAACTTAATATCTGCAGAAAAGTATTTAGTAGCAAAGTAATATGGAAGTAACGGTAACAGTAGCAATGTAATATTTTTGGGTTTTGTAGTGATTGTAACAGTAGCAACGGAAAAGTAAATAAGCGAAGAACAATATGTGAAAAGCTCGTAGGCATTGGATCGGTGATGGAGAATTATGCCGGATGCGGTTCATCGTGTAATAGTCATAACATAAGGTGACACAGAATTAGCTCCAATTCATCAATGTAATGTAGGCATGTATTCCGAATATAGTCATACGTGCTTATGGAAAAGAACTTGCATGACATCTTTTGTCCTACCCTCCCGTGGCAGCGGGGTCCTAATGGAAACTAAGGGATATTAAGGCCTCTTTTAATAGAGTACCGGACCAAAGCATTAACACATAGTGAATACATGAACTCCTCAAACTACGGTCATCACCGGGAGTGGTCCCGATTATAGTCACTTCGGGGTTGCCGGATCATAACACATAGTAGGTGACTATAACTTGCAAGATAAGATCAAGAACTCACATATATTCATGAAAACATAATAGGTTCAGATCTGAAATCATGGCACTCGGACCCTAGTGACAAGCATTAAGCATAGCAAAGTCATAGCAACATCAATCTAAGAACATAGTGGATACTAGGGATCAAACCTAACAAAACTAACTCGATTACATGATAAATCTCATCCAACCCATCACCGTCCAGCAAGCCTACGATGGAATTACTCACGCACGGCGGTGAGCATCATGAAATTGGTGATGGAGGATGGTTGATGATGACGATGGCGACGGATTCCCCTCCCCGGAGCCCCGAACGGACTCCAGATCAGCCCTCCCGAGAGAGTTTAGGGCTTGGCGGCGGCTCCATATCGTAAAACGTGATGAATCTTTCTCTCTGATTTTTTTCTCCCCGAACACGATTATATGGAGTTGGAGTTGAGGTCAGTGGAGCTCCAGGGGGGCCACGAGGCAGGGGGCGCGCCCAGGGGGGCAGGCGCGCTCCCCACCCTCGTGGCAAAGGTGTGGGCCCCCTAGCCTTGATTCTTTTGCCAGTATTTTTATTATTTCCAAAAATAATCTCCGTGGAGTTTCAGGTCATTCCGAGAACTTTTGTTTCTGCACATAAATAACACCATGGCAATTCTGCTGAAAACAGCGTCAGTCCGGGTTAGTTCCATTCAGATCATGCAAGTTAGAGTCCAAAACAAGGGCAAAAGTGTTTGGAAAAGTAGATACGACGGAGACGTATCAACTCCCCCAAGCTTAAACCTTTGCTTGTCCTCAAGCAATTCGGTTGATAAACTGAAAGTGATAAAGAAAAACATTTACAAACTCTGTTTGCTCTTGTTGTTGTAAACATGTAAAGCCAGCATTCAAGTTTTCAGCAAAGATTATGATCTAACCATATTCACAATAACTCTTAGGTCCCATGTTTACTCATATCAATGGCATAATCAACTAGCGAGCAATAATAATAAATCTCAGATGACAACACTTTCTCAAAACAATCATAATATGATATAACAAGATGGTATCTCACTAGCCCTTTCTGAGACCGCAAAACGTAAATGCAGATCACCTTTAAAGATCAAGGACTGACTAAACATTGTAATTCATGGTAAAAGAGATCCAGTCATAGTCATACCCAATATAAATTAATAGTAATGGATGCAAATGACAGCGGTGCTCTCCAGCTGGTGCTTTTTAATAAGAGGGTGATGACTCAACATAAAAGTAAATAGATAGCCCCTTCGCAGAGGGAAGCAGGGATTTGTAGAGGTGCATAATATTTTGAGTGGCATACTTTCATTGTCAACATAACAACCAAGAGATGGAGGTATCTTCCATGCTACACACATTATAGGCGGTTCCCAAACAGAATGGTAAAGTTTATACTCACCCTCCACCAACAAGCATCAATCCATGGCTTGCTCGAAACAACGAGTGCCTCCAACTAACAACAGTCCCGGGGGAGTTTTCTTTGCAATTATTTTGATTTGATTTGCATAAAGCATGGGACTGGGCATCCCGGTGACCAGCCATTTTCTCGTGAGTGAGGAGCGGAGTCCACTCCTCTTGAGAATAACCCGCCTTGCATGGAAGATATGGACAACCCTAGTTGATACATGAGCTATTCGAGCATACAAAACAGAATTTCATTTGAAGGTTTAGAGTTTGGCACATACAAATTTACTTGGAACGGTAGGTAGATAGCGCATATATAGGAAGGTATGGTGGACTCATATGGAATAACTTTGGGGTTTAAGGGATTGGATGCACAAGTAGTATTCCCGCTTAGTACAAGTGAAGGGTAGCAAAAGACTGTGAAGCGACCAACTAAAGAGCGACAACAGTCATGAAAATGCATTAAAATTAATAAACATTGAGTGCAAGCATGAGTAGGACATAATCCACCATGAACATAAATATCGTGAAGGCTATGTTGATTTGTTTCAACTACATGTGTGAACATGTGCCAAGTCAAGCCACTTGAATCATTCAAAGGAGGATACCACCCCATCATACCGCATCATAACCATTTTAATAGCATGTTGGCACACAAGGTAAACCATTATAAGCTCCTAGCTAATTAAGCATGGCATAAGCAACTATAATCTCTAATTGTCATTGCAAACATGTTTATTCATAATAGGCTGAATCAGGAACGATGAACTAATCATATTTACAAAAACAAGAGAGGTCGAGTTCATACTAGCTTCTCCCATATCAATCAGTACATCATATATCGTCATTATTGCCTTTCACTTGCACGACCGAACGATGTGAATAATAATAATAGTGCACGTGCATTGGACTAAGCTGGAATCTGCGAGCATTCAATAAACAGGATAACACAAGGCAATATGGGCTCTTGGTTAAATCAACAATAATGCATATAAGAGCCACTTCAACATTTTCATCATGGTCTTCTCCTATTGACCCCCAAAGAAAAGAAAAGAAACAAAACTATTTACAAAAAAAAGCTCCCAACAAGCAAAAGAAGAACGGGAAATCTTTTTGGGTTTTCTTTTTAATTACTACTACTACAGCAAGAAAGTAAACTAGCTGATAGTTACAACTAATTTTTTGGTTTTTCTTAAAGTTTTTCAAACACACAAGAAGAAAGCAAGACAAAGGAAAATAAACTAGCATGGATATTACAATGAAAGAGTATGAGCACCGGCATCTAGCAATGAATGTGTAAACATAAATGTAATGTCGGTGGGAAATACGTACTCCCCCAAGCTTAGGCTTTTGGCCTAAGTTGGTTTATTGCCACGGATGGCCTGGCGGATATCCAAAGTTACAACCGGGGTCGTACTGAGAAGAAGAAGCCTATGATTGCCACTGGTTGGCAATCATCTCCGGATCCCACCGGTAATTAGACTGTCGTGGAGGATCAAATTATGGTTCCGGCTCTGGCTCTGTAGCTGATGTAGGGTTCCGGTAGGCGTGAATGGCCGCCAGCGGAACGAGATACTGACATGCAGATAAATCAAACAAGGAAGGAGGAGGCAAGGTAATTGTCTCAGTGTGATGTTTATCAAAGAACAATTTGTATTTAAGCGCCCTTTCCCTATTCTTAACAATAAAATCATGCGCTACCATGCTCTTATAATCTAAATAAACAGTAGGCAACAACTTTTCTTCTTTTTCATAGTGGCTAATAGGTATGTTATAGTATGCAGCAAGGCGTGAAGCATAGACACCTCCAAAGATGGGGCCCTTTGTACGGTTCAGACTTAACCATTTGGAAATAATAGCGCCCATACTAACAGAGTCATCACGGAATAAAGCATGGAACAAACTAATAATATCAGGGACACTAAGGTTTCCACAGTATCCGCGACCAATTAAGCAACGACTAGCAAATATTGCAAAGTAGCGTAAAACAGGAAAATGTATGCTAGTGATTCTTGCATCAGAAACCTTCCTAGTTTCCCCTACAGTAATAGTATCAATAAACCCGTCCACATCTCTACGATGTGGTTCCTCTAAGCTACCCTCGAAAGGTATTTTGCAAACCCTGCAAAATTCATATAGTGACATCTTCTTAACCACATCATATAAATGAAACTCTACTGAAGGAGGTGATTCCTTAGGATAATAGTAGAAGTTTTGCACAAAATTATTGGTGAGTAAGAGATACTGTTCGCGTTGGTCACGAAGGAAGTCGGTGAGGCCTGCATTCTCAGCCAATTCATAAAAATCATCATAAATCCCGGCTGCTCTCAAGAAAGTATCGGAAGGCCATTCACACGGCCGAACCTCCGCGGTGCAAGGCAGATTATATTTGGGCCTCTCTGTTTCTTCACTTTGCTTTTCTTTCGAGCTTCCGCTCGATGAGCCCCGCAAAAATCTCTTCATCGTTTTCTGAAAATTTCTAAAAAATTTAGTAATTTCAAATAAAAGTGAACCAAGCTCAACAAAATTGATAGCAACTACTCCTACAAGTTCCTAGAGCCTATATCGTGCATTAGAACTACTTGGAACCATATAAATTTGACATGCAAGCTCAAGAACATGGTCACCTAGGCAGCACAAATTTGCAAAGAATAAAGCACTAGAACAAAAACTAATTGGACCAATGGAGGATTCACATACCAAGGAACAATCCCCCAAAGCAGTTTTGTGAGAGGTGCTTTGAGCAAGGAGATCGAAAATCGTAGCAAAGTAAGCTAAAACTCGTGCTTGAGCTGGTTGGTGATTTTTTTTGGGAGGAAGAAGAAGTGTGTGGGTGCAGGAATAAGTGGAGGGGAGCCATCATGGGCCCACGAGGCAGGGGACGCATCCTGGACCTTCGTGGCCAGGTGCTTTCTCCCCCTGTTGTGTTCTCAGTGCCAGATATTCTCATATATTTCAGAAAAAACCATATTAAATTGGCAGGGCATTTGGAGAACTTTTATTTTTGGGGTATTTTTATATTGTACGGATAATCCAGAAAACTGGTAAAAAAATACTATTTTTACTTTATTTCAACTAAATAACAGAAAGTAGAAGAAGGGTACAGAAGGTTGTAATTTCTAACTTCATCCATCTCATGCTCATCAAAAGGAGACATGCTCATGCTCATCAACTAAATAACAAACTCATTCCGAATAACATGGAACCGAAGAAATTTCGAATAACACTATGTTACCTCAACGGGGATATGCACATCCCCAATAATAAGAATATCATATTTCTTCTTGAAAGTAGGAAGAGGATATTCAAAACCTCCAATAATAATCGATGGAATTTTTCCAATAGAATTGATACTTTGGACTTGAGGTTGTTTCCTCGGAAAGTGTACCGTATGCTCATTACCATTAACATGAAAAGTGACATTGCCTTTGTTGCAATCAATAATAGCCCCTGTAGTATTCAAAAAATGTCTTACAAGAATAATAGACATACTATCGTCCTCGGTAATATCAAGAATAACAAAGTCTGTTAAAATAGTAACGTTCGCAACCACAACAGGCACACCCTCAAGAATAATGAAGTCTGTTAAAATAATAACAATGTTTGTTAAAATAGTAACGTTTGAGCATATCAGTTAAACACATACGCAAGAAGATAGGTCTAATCATTCCAGCAAAGCGCTCAAAATCCTCATCATCCTTTTTCTTGGATGGTTTGGGAGGAAAATGCATGGGTTTCTGAACCCATGGTTCTCTTTCTTTACCGTGTTTCCTAGCAACAAAGTCTCTCTTATCATAACGTTGATTCTTTGATTGTGGGTTATCAAGATCAACTGCAGGTTCAATTTCTACATCATTATCATTGCTAGGTTGAGCATCAACATGAACATCATCATTAACATTATCACTAGGTTCATGTTCATCACCAGATTGTGTTTCAGCATCAGAAATAGAAATATCATTGGGATTCTCAGGTGTTTCAGCAATAGGTTCACTAGAAGCATGCAAAGTCCTATCATTTTTCTTTTTCTTCTTTTTAGAAGGCTAGGTGCATCTATATTATTTCTCTGAGAATCTTGCTCAATTCTCTTAGGATGGCCTTCAGGATACAAAGGTTCCTGAGTCATTTTACCAGTTCTAGTAGCCACTCTAACAGCATAATCATTATTCTTACTATTCAGTTCATTGAGCAAATCATTTTGAGCTTTAAGTACTTGTTCTACTCGAGTGGTAACCATAGAAGCATGTTTACTAATGAGTTTAAGTTCACCTTTAACTCTAGACATGTAATCACCCAAGTGTTAAATAATATAAGCATTTGGTTTTAATTGTCTACCAAAATAAGCATTAAAATCTTCTTGCTTAACCATAAAGTTATCAAACTCATCCATACATTGGCTAGCAAACTTAGTAGGAGGGATTTCAGCTTTATCATATCTATACAGAGAATTTACCTTTACTACCTGTGTCGGGTTATCGAGACCATGAGTTTCTTCAATAGGTGATGAATTAAGATCATATATTTCTTCAACAAGCGGTAAATTAAGACCATGTATTTCTTCAATAGGAGGTAAATTCTTAACATCTTCAGCTTTTATACGTTTTTCTTTCATAGATTTCTTTGGCTCTTGCATATCTTCATGACCGAGAAATAGAACACCTCTTTTCTTCGGAGTTGGCTTAGGAGTTGGTTTAGGAATTGGCTCAGGAAGTGTGCAATTATTTTCATTAGTCAACATATTATTCAACAAAATTTCAGCTTCATCTGGTGTTCTTTCCCTGAAAACAGAACCAGCACAACTATCCAGGTGGTCTCTGGAAGCATCGGTTAATCCATTATAAAAGATATCAAGTATTTCATTTTTCTTAAGAGGATGATCAGGCAAAGCATTAAGTAATTGGAGAAGCCTCCCCAAGCTTGTGGGAGACTCCCTTCTTCAATTTGCACAAAATTGTATATATCCCTTAAAGCAGCTTGTTTCTCATGAGCAGAGAAATATTTAGCAGAGAAGTAATAAATCATATCTTGGGGACTACGCACACAACCATATCTTAGCATCACCCTTTAATGAGAACGGAAATATTTTAAGGATATAAAAGTAGCGGGTTCTCTCATCATTAGTGAACAGGGTGGCTATATCATTTAATTTAGTAAGATGTGCCACAACAGTTTCAGATTCATAGCCATAAAAAGGATCGGATTCAACCAAAGTAATTATATCGGGATCAATGGAGAATTCATAATCCTTATCAGTAACAAAGATAGGTGAAGTAGCATAAGCAGGATCATATTTCATTCTAGCATTCAGAGTTTTTTGTTTCAGCTTAGCTAATAATTTCTTAAGATCACTTCTATCATTGCAAGCAAGAAAGTCTCTAGCAGTTTATTCATCCATAACATAGCCCTCAGGCACAACAGGTAATTCATATTTATTAGGAGAGTCTTCATCATCACTTTCTTCAATATTATAAGTTTCAATAATTTCATTCTCTCTAGCCTTAGCAAGTTGTTCATCAAGAAATTCACCAAGTGGCATAGTAGTATCAAGCATAGAAGTAGTTTCATCATAAGTATCATGCATAGCAGAAGTGGCATCATCAATAACATGCGACATATCAGAATTAATAGCAGAAGTAGGTTTAGGTGTCGCAAGCTTACTCAAAACAGAAGGTGAATCAAGTGCAGAGCTAGATGGCAGTTCCTTACCTCCCCTCGTAGTTGAGGGATAAATTTTTGTTTTCGCGTCTTTCAAGTTCTTCATAGTGACCAGCAGATATAAATCCCAAGTGACTCAAAGAATAGAGCTATGCTCCCTGGCAACGGCGCCAGAAAATAGTCTTGATAACCCACAAGTATAGGGGATCGCAACAGTTTTCGAGGGTAGAGTATTCAACCCAAATTTATTGATTCGACACAAGGGGAGCCAAAGAATAGTCTCAAGTATTAGCAGCTGAGTTGTCAATTCAACCACACCTGGATAACTTAATATCTGCAGCAAAGTATTTAGTAGCAAAGTAATATGTAAGTAACGGTAACGGTAGCAAAGTAATATTTTTGGGTTTTGTAGTGATTGTAACAGTAGCAACGGAAAAGTAAATAAGCGAAGAACAATATGTGTAAAGCTCGTAGGCATTGGATCGGTGATGGAGAATTATGCAGGATGCGGTTCATCATGTAACAGTCATAACATAGGGTGACACGGAACTAGCTCCAATTCATCAATGTAATGTAGGCATGTATTCCGAATATAGTCATACGTGCTTATGGAAAAGAACTTGCATGACATCTTTTGTCCTACCCTCCTGTGGCAGCGGGGTCCTAATGGAAACTAAGGGATATTAAGGCCTCCTTTTAATAGAGTACCGGACCAAAGCATTAACACATAGTGAATACATGAACTCCTCAAACTACGGTCATCACCGGGAGTGGTCCCGATTGTTGTCACTTCGGGGTTGCCGGATCATAACACATAGTAGGTGACTATAGACTTGCAAGATAGGATCAAGAACTCACATATATTCATGAAAACATAATAGGTTCAGATCCGAAATCATGGCACTCGGGCCCTAGTGACAAGCATTAAACATTGCAAAGTCATAGCAACATCAATCTAAGAACATAGTGGATACTAGGGATCAAACCCTAACAAAACTAACTCGATTACATGATAAATCTCATCCAACCCATCACCGTCCAGCAAGCCTACGATGGAATTACTCACGCACGGCGGTGAGCATCATGAAATTGGTGATGGAGGATGGTTGATGATGAAATTGTCATATGCCTCCACACCCATCATCATCAGTCTGACATCCTCCTTATCTGGCACAAACTCATCACAGCCCCACTTTAGGATCCAGTTATGGAGAATACAACATGCAAGAACAAGCCTTATCATCTGCGGGAAAATGGTGGAATGGCTTCTAATCCAGGATCTTAAATATGTTATTCGGATCTCCAAATGTCCTATCAACCGTAACTCTAGGCTTGAGTGCTTGAGACTGGAAAATCCCCGTGCAATCCTAGGATAGTTCCTAGAAGAGAACTTGTTCAGATGGTACCTAGTTTTCCTGGAGGGTGAAAGAACACCAGAGCGACATACATCGGGTCAAGCCATGTTGTCAGCAAGAATGTTAGTATCATGGGTTGATCCTTCCCAGCCAACTAACACATATGTGAACTCCATATCGAAGTCAACAGAAACAAGCACATTCTGGCTTGTGTAGTGCTTTCTACCCCTATATGATGCAGCCTCTGACAATAGGAATCTAGAAGTCACATGAGTATCATCTATTGCCGATACAATCATGTGATGGCACAAAAATATATAGTTACGACTGTATGACAACAATAAAAGCATGTTATGGCATGAACTACGAGTAGTGCTCGCATTGAAATAGGGATACCATCTTGGACTCATGCGAATCTTGTCAGGAGTCTGCCCAATTTGTGTCGTGGTCATTTCTCCTTTGAACTCCCAAATAGCATACAAGACTTGATTGAAATACCTAATGGTGTCCATGGATCTCCTAAACGAGTTGTAAATCACTCTAAGCATCTGATTATGACTTACATCATGAAGGAACATGGAAACTTTCTCTTCCACGGAGTTGTTGGTGCTATCTTTGTAGTAGCCCATTGTACCTAAACATCTCCACAAGCTTTGGAAAAGGTGCTCTTAGCATTCCAATCATGTTCACAGCCTTTACGTCACTACAGTTGTAGATGTAGTTCAGATTCGTCATCCTCTCCCTATCTCAGATTAATAGTGGACCATAATGGATGACCCACTTATCACTCCTAGGAACAGCTCTTTGTTGACCAACATGACCCAGGCCCAAATCATACTATGAGTGTTTTTGCCTGAACTACCAGCTTCATCTGTTCGTCCATAACTACCTAATCGCAACCTTGATTGTGCGGTAAGTAATGGAGAAATTGATCCTACACTGTACCCAATGACCTAATACAGGGGTGGGGTAGGTAGTATGTTGCTTACCCCCTTTGGAGCCGACAACCCACCCAAGGCGGAGACGCGGAGGACAAGACAAAGTCAAAGATGGAGGCGAGAAGCGGGTCCTAGTATCGGAGACTGAAGTCGTTGCCACCAACCGTGGCAAGAACTAGGGCTGGGTTTGTCCTAGCATTAGATGTGAGTGAGTAAATTGGGGCGATGCTAGATTTTACGCCACCCCCTCACGGACAGATATCCGTCTCATGCCATCTCCGCTTCCATTTCGCCTGCACCGCTGCATACTCCATGCCCCCTTTGCGCTCGAGTCAAAATGGGGTTGCTTTTATGGTTCGTGAGCGTGCGAGCCAAGCCCATGTGTATGCTACCAAACACATTTTAACAGCTCCCTACTGTCCAAACCACTCCACAAATTCGTTCATACGAACTGACAGTGTCCGGCCTAGGCGTCTCTCACCACGTCGATTCTGGGCTTAGCGGGCTGAGTTGAGGACTCGTTGGTCAGTTCTGTCCTAGGCCACAATTGGCGACCTATGACGCGCTATATGGAGACTCCGGAAGACTTGATGTACAAGCCAAAGATACCGGAGTTATGGAGGACTCTACCTCCACCGACGTAACCGACTAGAATATGTAACCCTAGGACCCCCCCCCCACGGTGTGTTACATAAGCCGGGGCCGGGCTCATCAATGGACACATTACAATCCCTTGGTGTTCACTTGTAGTTTGTACACACCCCAATCGTAATATATACGAGCATTAGTAGGGTATTATCTTCACCGTGAGAGCCCAAACCTGGGTAAAACCTTCTATCATGTTACCATCCATCCCAATCGCCTAGCAAGGATAGCCTACCGAGGGATCGGCCGGATTTAGCTTCGACATACGGACTGTGTGTGATGCAACGAGCAGCAGGGGAATCTTGTAGAGGCAATCGTTGGAGCCGAAGGAGGCGGCCAGCCAGTACGAAAACCTCTTCCACTTCCATGTATGATCTAGTGCTATGTTTTTATTTAGATAAGATTGGCATTATTTTGGGGCATTTTGTGTCATATGCCATCCATCATGCTTCTTTCGGTCTCCAATCCACTTTTGTTTGTTTGCTAGCATCTTCTGCATGTGTATTCTAGCCATAGCTCACTTGGATGGTTGCCCAAAATACGGTATGCGCGGCATGTAAATATGGCAAAACCACATCCCATCAACGCTTCTCATGTCGTGGAGGCCCAAGGGACAGCCAGGAAGTCTATGAGGAAACCATGTTGGTCAGTGGCGAAGCTAGTCAAGATCTTCTAGAGGGCGAATTACAAAATATAGATGTTTGGGGGCTTGGGGTACTATATTTTTTAATCTCGGGACCTTAAAAAATATATATTTTACAATATTTATTTTTTTCTTGGGATCAATATCAGCAATGCAGTTCATCCAACGATACACCAAATTCCAACTATAGAACTATGACACAATCAAACCTGAATGAACAAAATGTTGAACGACCAAGGTTGCACAATCAGCCATGGCTCCGCCATGATGCTGGTGGTGCAGATTGGGTTTTATCTTTTTTGGGGGCTAAATGGATGAGGAAGAGATAGGCTCTAAACAACGTGGAAATCATATAAGCGTTCCTACTCTCTAGAGAGAGAGAGTTGTGCCTAATCTTCAAGGTGTTTAGGTTTTATCTCAACAAGAAATACCCTGGGAGCCAAAGAAAAGCATGTTGTGAGTGTGTCACGGCAAGGCCGTTTGCCGTGTGGTCCGCAAAACACGTACTCGGCTTTTACCTATATATACGACAAGAGTATTTCACCCTTGCGACGGCATATGGGGGGAGTAATCCGAGCACCGTTCTTTGCCGTGTGTCTTATCATGAACACTCGCCTTGGGTTGATATAGGCTGAGTGACCAATAAAATACACTCGGCGTACCAAAAAACACAAGGCAAAATGTGTTTTTCTTTTAGTGAAAGGTAGCTAATTCCGCCAAGACCAACGTACGAAGCAACCTTAGCAGTCGGCTGGATCAATCTTGTGTTCGCTAGCACATGCACACGTATATACAGCTACAAGTCGCCGGCTTGTATGATCAATACGAGCTAGCTTCACCTGCGTTGATCGATCTATCTCTTGCCGAAATGGACACGCACACGACGCCGTATTGGATGGCAACAGGGCTTTTATTGCTTGAGCCCTGCTTCGGTACACAACCCCCCCCCTCGCTTAACGTATAAAGGCATTTTGGGCATACAATGCTTAACGTATCCCGCATCGTATGCGGCGTGTCCATACAGGTAGAGCCGAGGGCACGGCTCGAGCCGATACGGCCGGCTCGCATCTACCCCCTCCTGTCACGCGAAAAAAAACCACGACCTGCATTGATCACGCGGCCCATTCCAACGTCGCCCCGCCCCGCCGATCGCTGCCTTTCCCCGCCGATCTAGCCGTGATCACATTGCCAATTCCAACGTCTCCCCGTCCGGCCGATCGCCGCCTTTCCCCGCCGATCGCCGACCATTCTCCCCGTCTTCACCCGGGATCTGGCCGCCGCGGACGTTGTTGGAGTCGCCCGCCGTACGTGATCTGGCCTCCGTGCAGGTCATCGCGGTGACGTCGCCTACATGGACACCGTCACCGCCCACAACTTCATGATCAACCTCTCCGGGAACGTCCTCGCCGTCCGCAGCCAGGCTAGGCCGGCCGAAGTGCACGTACCTGCCGTGTAAGCCGTCTAGTTTGTTAAAAAAATTGTACCTGTAAATAATTATCTGCAATCACTTGTTAGATATGAAGTACTCATCGGTATGACTGTAGTACATTTAATTTGATTTAAAATTGATAGATCAATTTTTATTTATAATGTTGCAGTGTTGGTAGTGAGGGCATTCAATGGATAAAGAAACTGGATTTACGGATCTGTTTTTGGATACAAGTGAGTGGGATGGTAGCGATAGTGTTGATCGTACGAATGGTAATGAAAGTAAAAATGATGATGATAGCAGCGACAATGAATCCTGGTCGTCGTACGATAATTTACCTGAGGAGGATTTTTAAAAGAAGGAGGAGGGTGCTTGTAGTGAAAACGTAAGTGACGTGTACATTCATTTCGTCGGATGAAGATCGATATGGGTACTTACATGTGCATATGATTTTTTTTATGTGCAGGAGGATATTGACGTCTAGAATGAGGAAAATCATGGTGTTGAATCTTTCGCGGATAACATAAGCCAGGTTCGGTCCAAAATTTAAGATGTCATACAATAATAAAAACTTGTTAATGACAACTTACACTTGCTTATGTGGAATATTGTAGGCTAACTCTGATGGTTGGAGTGGTGATGATGGCTATGAGCATGAGGATGGAGCTAATATGGACATTGAGGAGGCTGAAATCCAGCAACGTGTGCTGGAGACACAGTTGAAGGTTATGAGTATGACATTTGCATCACAATGGGAGGCTTACATGTTCTATAATAGCTATGCCAAAGACCGTGGATTCAGTATCAGAAAAGATAAGGTGAAACGAGGAAAAGGACTTTCAAACACTATTTGGTATAGGCGATACGTTTGCTCGAGGGCAGGAAAACATCTCAGTAAATTTTTAAACCCGGAGGGCCGTACCCGCAGGTTAAGACCTGAGACTCGTTGCGAGTGTGGCGCACATTTAGTCGTGAAGTTGGACAAAGGACGTGGAGTTTGGTTCGTGGCAGCTTTTATGGATGATCACAACTATTTGTTGGCTAGAGCAGATGAGGTGGTATTTCTGCGGTCACATCGAGTGATGGGAGATCACCAGATAGCTGAGATCTTGGCGATGGAAGGAGCTGGGATCATAAAGCATATCATCATCGACAACTTCATTAGCAGGTATGGCTCGTATGATAAGTGTGGGTTTCTGAGACGAGACGTCTACAACCTATGTTGCCGAGAAAAAATGAAGTTGATTGCGAAGGGTGATGCTAACACTGCAATCGGGATTATGAGGAGCAAAAAGGAGAAGGATCCAGACTTTTTCTTTGAGTACGTGCTCGATAAGGAGGGCCGTTTGAAGAGCATGTTCTGGTGCGATGCACAGTCGCGGCGGGACTATTAGTTGTATGGAGATGTGACTGTGTTTGACAGCACGTATAAGATGAACAGATATGGTATGCCGTTCATCCCCTTTGTTGGTGTAAATAATCACCATTGCACCATAGTTTTTGGTTTTGCCATTGTGTCCGACGAGACTGAAGCGACGTACGTGTGGCTGCTCCAGACATTCCTGAAGGCCAATTGTCAGAAGAAGCCAAGGTCAATCATCACAGATGGAGGCGCTGCAATGATACGAGCTATTCGGTTGGTTTTGGTTGATGTGTTGCACCGTCTCTGCTCATGGCACGTGGAAAAAAAATATGCAGAAGCACCTTAGTTACAAATCACTAAATGAGTTCAGGGCACTCTTGTACTACTCCACCTCTCCAGCCAACTTTGAGGCGAGATGGCACGCTTTTGTCCATAAATTGAAGACCGATAAAACAGAAGAGTGGCTGCGTAGGATGTACAAGAAGAGGAGTCTGTGGGCAGAATCATATCTGTCAGATGGTTTTTTTCTGGGTATGCGCAGTAATCAGAGGAGTGAAAGCCTTAACTCTTGTCTTCACCTTCACCTGGACGGCGGTATGACTATTGTTGATCTAGTTGTGCATTATGAGAATTGCATAGTTCGACTACGTGAGAACGAGGCGCATGATGACTGTGTTTCAAATCAGTCATTGCCACCATCAGTCACAGAATATAAGGACATTGAGAAGCATGTTGCCGAAGTATTCACTCATTCTAATTTTTATATTCTCCAACAAGATCTGATGAAGATGGGAGAGCTTGAGATTTTTGAGACGCTAGAGGGAGTTGACTGCCACACCTTCATCATGACATGGAGAAATAACCGCAAATTCCAGTTCAGTGTGAATTATCGAGCTGAAAACTCTAAGAATACGATAGACTACAGTTGTGGACGAATGCTTCGGAAAGGGTTGCCTTGCAAACACATTTTGTATGTGTTGGATCATCTGAAAATATCTAAAATACCTAAGTGTTGCATCCCTAAGAGGATGTCAAAAGTTGCGAGAGGTTGGCTGTCAGGACCCCGATTCCAAGTCACATCGATCTAGCCGGTAACACCTCATATCACTTTGCGGCCTCACGCACGGTATCCCACGGGTGTCGCCTTACCATGGCCCGGGACCGTTTGCGCCTTTTGGCTCACGTATATGATAGTGTCGCTAGCATCCATACGACAGAGAACCCGGGCCGACATGGCTAGTCGTGAACCCAAAGCGGCACAAACCTATGGAGACAGGCATACATGAATCACATCGAGCATGTCGGTCATCAACGAGTGATTCCGGGCTATAGCACTGGGCTAACAGGACTCCGGGGATCCCGGGCTGTAGCAGGCTAGGCAGGACTCCGGAAGTCACCACGTGACATTTCCCCGAAGGGACAGACATAGGGACGAAGTGAAACACATGCCGGCCAGTCAAGTGTCCTGAACAGTAGTGCTGGGCTAGCAGGACTCCGGTGAACCGGGCTGTAGCGGACTACTATGGCTCCGAGGAACACTAGACTACATTTCCCCATAAGAAAGGCTGCCAAGGATAAACAACTAGATTGTCGGATCCCACTCATACCAAGCATTTCAATCATACACACAATATGCCCGATATGAGTACATACAACATGGCATCACAACAAAACTCTACAACTCAAGTACTTTATTTAAAGGCTCCGAGAGCCATACATAACATATTCATACAGATAGGGGTCACATGACCCGACACTCAAGTCATACAATCATACAAGCACATGCGGAAGCAACTAGTCTGAGTACAGACTCTAGAAAGAAAGAAGGCTTCTCGAAGCCTGTCTATCTACATAGGGCCCTCCATGGCCAGGATCACCACCTGGGTGGCTAGTCACTCGTCGACGTCAAGGTCTACATAAACCCATCGGAGGGGGCGGTGTTGTCGTCTGAAAACAATAAATAAGCAAACATGAGTACAAAGGTACTCAGCAAGTCTTACATCAGAACCTACTATACATGCTTATTCTCAAGAAGGTGGTGGGGTTGATGCAGCAAGCCAGCTTTGACTCTTGGCTAAGCTATCCTACGGAACTTCACTAGTAGAATAGTTTTCGCACACGAGTCCACTACTCACCAACACAATACTCCACCGGGGATCCTCCCTCGTCATCCTACAAGGGCCATCCTCGGTACTCACACTTATCTTGAGTCTTTTAGTAGTATCCATTAACTTGTCTATGGACTGTATAGGCAACCAAGTAGTCCTTTACCGCGGACGCGGCTATTCGAATAGTTTTATACCCTGCAGGGGTGTACTTCGCCATACACGCTTTCACCACTTACCGCGGTTTAGATGACATGTACTCGGCAACCTTCAAGCGGAAGCCCAGCGAGGGTGTCGGCCACGACCTACCTAAACACTTAAGTCTCTAGTCTAGGTTTATCGCCTCTCCAGGTTCCATCCGCAGGGAGTCCGGCCGAGGTTTCCACATACGGCCCCGAACGATGTGAACAGGGTTCCCGAGACACCAAACGGGTGACTCGGTACACCGTGCCACGGTGTATCTACCGCAACATAGCCCACCCCTAGGGTCAGCGCTACGCACGGCCGCCAACACATAACCTACAAACACCAGAAACTAATTGCAACTCCTGGACAGAGTACTAGGGTGATTAAGAAGCCGAGAGGGTCCATTGGTTTCGGGCCCAATGTACGGTAGTAACTGCATCTTAAATCACACATACAGATCTCAGTTCTTATGGACGGCCTCAATGAAACAACCCACCATGTACTCCTACATGGCCTCTCATCGATACCTTTACCAAAACATGTTCAACACATCCCTCACATTACCGGCATAAGCATTTCACTCTAGCCCATCACCCAGATGAACCAGACCTGATACAACTCTAAGCATAGCAGGCATAGCAAGGTAGGAATCACATACATGGCTCAATCAACTCCTACACATGCTAGTGGGTTCCATCTAGTTACTGTGGAAATGACAGGTCATGCAAAGGATAAGGCTTCAACTACCGTAGCACACAGCAGTTTGAATCGCGTTGTCTTAATGCACTAAACAAGAGCAGAAGCGAGAACATGGGTTTGTATCGGAATGATCAATGGTTGCTTGCCTGATGGAGTGGTAGCGGAATACTGCCCTTCAGTTGGATACTCGTGAATATCCTCGGAGGCAGAACCTACCACGAAGAACACATCGGAACACAATCAACACATGACGATATGCAACAATATGATGCATGCTATGACATGGCAATATGATTGTGTCTTGGCCTAATGCAAGCTAGAATAGAAAGGGATGAGCTCATTTGAATCAAAGATTCAAATATTAGCTCATTAAACATGGCCTTAATAGTGCATTTCCTTATTCTGCCTAAACAGCAAGGTAAACTTGTTTTGTCATGCATGAAACAATTACAGATGGATAGATTGAATTTTTCTGATAATTTTTCATATATAAATTATTTCATTTGGAGTTACGGTTGAATTTCTATGAATTTTTGAAGTTTGAACTATTTTCTGGAATTTCCTGTATAAAAATAATTCCAGTAAATCAATTACTGCGTCAGCAATGCGTCAGGGTGACGTCAGGTTCAATGGAGACGTCCAGGTCAAACCTGACTGGTGGGTCCCGCGTGTCAGTAGTTAATTAAACTAACTAATTTTAGTTAGCAACTAATCTGGGTAATTAGCAGGGGGCACATGTCATTGACTCTGGGGAGTCAACTGGGCCCACCCAGTCCACGTCAGTGGTCAAATCCGCCGGTCAACAGGGCTAATCCCGCCGGCGGCGAGTCGCCGGCGAGGCCGAGACGGTGGAGGGCTTCAGAAAACGCCCTCAGGCGACCAAAACGACGGCGGAGGTCATCTACGGGTAGCTGGGAACGAGCCGCAGCATTTGGTGGTGGTGGTTGGGCTCGGGGTGGCCGGAAACGTCGCCGGCGACGAGCTTTGCGGTCGCCGGAGTCGGGTGAAAGTGAGCCCGAGGCTACGGGGCACGGCGAGGCGTGTGGTGAGGTGCGTTGTGCCCCTAGGGATGCGGTGAAGTTGTTAGACTAGGTGGCGTGGCCGGTGTTTGGCCGGAGACACGTCAGCGACGAGCTCCACGGTGGCGCGTGCGGGTGAGCTTCGTGTGCTCGTTGTGGTGCACGAGAAGGAGAGTGGAGAGGATGGGGAGGTGCAGCAGCTCACGGCGATCACGTAGAAGCAGACGGCGCGATCGGGGACGAGCCGGAGCAAGCGGGGTGGCGGAGGCGATCTGGGCAGCCCGAGGTTGAAGACGAGCTCGGTGGAGTCGTTAGCAGGCCTCCGGCGGGGCGTGGCTTGGTGGAGCGATCGAGGAGGAAGTGGCGGAGCTTCAGGACACGGTGGAGCAACACGGGGACGACAGTGGACGCGGTTTCACGGTGGCGCGAGCACGGCAGCGTCGGCCATGGCGGAGGAAGAGCGAGGGAGAGGAACCAGGGGGAAAGTGTGGTGTCTGCGAGGTCGGGGGAAGCGAGGGAGTTCGTCCCACGTCGACAGTTCGACGAGGGGAGCGATGAGGCGACGGCAGCTGCATGGAGCGCATGCGGTGCTCGCCGTCGAGCACCTGCCTGCCTGGCCAAGCCAAGCTGCTCGCTGGCGCGGTGGCTAGGCTGGGCCGGCAGGTGGGCCTGGTGGGTGGCGCCAGGTAAGTTTTTCTATTTTGTTTCCTGCTTTGTTTTCTTTTTCTATTTTTCTGTAGCTTTAGGGCTTTATTTAAAAATACCTAGGCACTTTCTAAAATCCTGAAAATAATTGTGGGCTCTGTTGGGATTATTCCTAACAGCCCTGACTTAATTCCAGAATTATTTGAACATTTAAAATATTTATTAGCATTTAAATGTCCAAAGGCATCATACATATGATTTAATCTAGTGACCTTTTGTTGACCTAGAAAATTGTGCACCAATTTTGCCAGAGGTTCTAACCTAAGACAAAGAGGGTGAACATTTTGGAAGGGCATTTCAGGTTCATTGAAATTATTTTTGGTAAACCCTAGTTGATTTCAAGAGGGGTGCTGGGGGTTCTGCCTTCCCCATTTCAAGTTTCTGATGAAAAGTAAACATGAAGCACACTCTAATGCATGGACTATCTAGGGTGTGACAACTCACCCCCACTCAAAAGAATCTCGTCCCGAGATTTAGGATCCTCTGGAAAGAAGGTGGGGTACTCGAGTCGAAGACGATCCTCCCTTTCCCAAGTGGCTTCTTCCTCGGAATGATGTGACCATTGAACCTTGAGAAACTTGATATTATGATGTCGAGTGGTACGCTCGGCTTGATCAAGGATACGAACGGGATATTCCCGATAAGAGAGGTTATCTTGTAGATCAAGCGTTTCGTGGTCCACTCCACGGATAGGATCCGTGAAGCAACGCCTGAGTTGTGAAACGTGGAAGACATCGTGAACTCTGGAAAGATGCGGAGGTAGTTCCAATTGGTAGGCAACTTCTCCTCGTTTGGCAAGAATGCGAAAGGGTCCAATGTAACGAGGAGCCAATTTGCCTTTGATACAGAAACGATGGGTTCCCTTTAACGGAGTAACCCGAAGGTAAGCCTTCTCGTTGACTTCATAAGTCATAGGCTTATGTTTACGATCATATTGACTCTTTTGACGAGATTGGGCTGTTTTCAATTTCTCACGAATAACGCGAACCCGCTCTTCTGCTTCCTGAATCATATCCGGGCCAAATAGTTGTCTTTCCCCGGTTTCTGACCAGTTAAGAGGCGTTCGACATTTTCGTCCATAAAGAACTTCGAAAGGAGCTTTGCTCATGCTAGCTTGATAACTATTGTTATAAGCAAACTCCGCGAATGGAAGGCATTTCTCCCAACTCATTCCGAACGAGATAACAGAAGCTCGGAGCATATCTTCTAGAATTTGATTGACTCGCTCTACTTGACCACTTGATTGAGGATGGAAGGCGGTACTAAAGGAGAGACGAGTTCCCATAGCATTTTGGAAACTTTCCCAAAATCGAGAGGTGAAGAGACTCCCACGGTCTGAGTTAATTTCCAATGGAACACCATGAAGAGACACTATTTGGGAGATGTATAAATCAGCTAGCTGGCTAGCGGTGATACTCTCACGAACAGGTAGAAAGTGGGCTACTTTGGAAAGTCGGTCGATCACAACGAAGATGGCATTATTCCCTCTCTTGGTCCTGGGAAACCCAGTGATGAAATCCATACTGATTTTATCCCATTTCCATTCAGCAATAGCCAAAGGTTGAAGGGTGCCAGCAGGCCGTTGATACTCTGCTTTAACACGACGACAAACGTCACAATTAGCAATGTATTGAGCGATTTCTCTCTTCATCCTAGTCCACCAAAACCTCTGGCGTAGGTCTTGATACATTTTGGTACTACCGGGATGAATGGCGAGAGGGGATTCATGAGCTTCCTTAAGGATCAGTCGCCTCAGGTTTCGCGCCTTTGGAACCACTAGGCGATTCCCAAAGTATACGACACCTTGATCATCAATGGAGAAACAATTCGCGACTCCTTTCTTAATGTTTCTCTTAATACGGGAGATTCCCGGATCTACCTTATGTGCCTTGATGATCTGATCCGTAAGGGTAGGTTTCGCCACCAGGGTGGATAGGAATCCTCGAGGAACAATGTGAAGATTTAGCTTACGAAATTCCTCATGGAGAAGTGGTTGACTTTGTTGTAACATCAGGTTGTTACAATAGGACTTACGGCTTAGCGCATCAGCCATGACATTGGCTTTGCCCGGGGTGTAAGTTATTCCTAAGTCGTAATCCGAGATCAACTCGACCCAACGTTGTTGCCTGAGATTCAAATCTGGTTGGGTGAAGATATATTTCAAACTTTGGTGATCGCTGAAGATCTCGCAACGATTACCGAGAAGGTAATGTCGCCAGGTTTTAAGTACATGGACTACAGCTGCAAGCTCTAGATCATGTGTAGGATAATTTTCCTCATGTGGGTGTAATTGCCGTGAAGCATAGGCAATTACCTGACGATCTTGCATGAGTATGCAACCTAGTCCTTGTCGCGAGGCGTCGCAATAGATAATAAAGTCCTTGGAGAAGTCTGGTGGTACCAGTACGGGGGCAGATGTCAGGCGTCTTTTCAGTTCTTGAAAACTGATCTCGCACTGTGGAGTCCACTCGAACTTTTTATCTTTCTTGAGGAGTCCAGTTAGAGGTTTAGCAACCTTGGAGAAATTTTCGACGAAGCGGCGGCAATAGCTCGCTAAGCCAAGGAAGCTCCGAACTTGCTTGACCGTCTCAGGTGGAGTCCAATCAAGGACGGCTTGAACTCGCTCGGGATTGACAGCAATGCCCTTACCAGAGATTACATGGCCTAGATAGGTCACTTCTGGCAACCAAAATTCACACTTGGAGAATTTGGCATAAAGGCGATGCTCTCGAAGTTTCATCAATACCAGCCTTAGATGTACGGCATGTTCCTCTTCATTCTTGGAGTAGATGAGTATGTCATCGAGGTATACTACGACGAATTTATCCAAGTACTCCATGAAGACCGAGTTCATTAACCGGGAGAAGGTGGCTGGGGCATTGGTTAAACCGAAGGACATAACGGTGTACTCGTATTGGCCATAATGAGTAACAAAGGCCGTTTTGGGGATGTCCCCGTTTCTGATTTTGATTTGATGGTAACCCAACCTCAAATCCATATTGGAGAAGACTGAGGATCCAGCGAGCTGATCATACAGATCGTTGATCCTGGGAAGCGGATATTTGTTCTTGATGGTGACCAAGTTGACAGGTCGGTAATCCACAACCATTCGATCCGTTCCATCCTTCTTCTTGACGAAGAGGACGGTGCAAGCCCAAGGAGAGGAACTAGGACGGATGAAACCCTTGTTCAAGGACTCATCGAGTTGGTTCTTAAGCTCGGCTAGTTCTAGGGGTGCCATCTTATAGGGTCTTCTAGAAATTGGAACGGTTCCTGGAACAAGGTCTATCACAAACTCAACATCCCTGTCAGGTGGAACACCTGGCAGTTCTTCTGGAAAGACATCCGGAAAGTCTCGGACTACCGGAACATCTTCAAGGTCTGGAAGGGGGTTGGCATTTTGGGAGTAAAGTTGGCGCTTGGCCACTCGAGTTAAGACATTAACTGTCTTGCCCGAGGGGTGAGTAAGTTGAACGGTTCTAGTGGCACAATCGATCTTAGCATAATGAGCTGACATCCAGTCCATACCCAAGATGATGTTTATGTCCGAGGACTTGAGAGCTATTAAGGATGCAAGGAAGACAAGTCTATCCACAAGAATTTCGTTCCCATGGCTTACTCTAGAAGTTTGCCATTTGGAACCCGGAGTTTGAATCACCATGGAAATGGGCATGTCACAGAATGTCGTGTTATGCAATCGAGCATAGTTCTCGGATATGAATGAATGAGATGCTCCAGTATCGAAAAGAACAGATGCCGGATGGCAGTTAACAAGGAGCGTACCAAGGACGATGTTAGGATCCTCATGAGCCTCCTCGGCTGAAACATAATTGACATGGCCACGTGCAATGGTGGCCGGCTTGGCGTAGAAAGTCTTCCCCGCTGGCTTACCACGGCCAACGGACTTTCCAGTTTGATTGTGGTTGTTGTTCTGGGGACACTCTCGGCTATAGTGACCTGGCTCTCCACACTTGAAGCATGTTACCACATTGGCGTGTGGAGCAGCATTAGCAGCGGGGCCACCATAGGGCTTGGGCGGTGCAAATTGTTGGTTGGGACGAGGCGCCTCAAAGGATGGCCTCGGTATGAACCTGGGTGGCAGTGCCGTGCTTGGAATCCACACACGGTGCTTCTGAGCTCCAGAGCCAGATGAAGAGCCAAAATCACGGGAGTGCTTGCATGAAGCGTCATAATCAGTCTGGCCTGTCTCAGCACTGATGGCTTTATTGACCAACTTCTGAAAGGATGTGCACTCGTGCAGACGGAGATCGCGGCGAAGCTCAGGGCTAAGTCCCTTGCGGAACCTTGCCTGCTTCTTAGCGTCAGTAGAAACCTCTTCAGGGGCATAACGTGCCGGATTCCCAAATTCATGACTATATGCATCCACAGTCAGTCTTCCTTGGGTGAAGTTGCAGAAGTCCTCCCTCTTGCGATCCATGAGACCTTCCGGAATGTGATGCTCATGGAAAGCCTCACTGAATTCATCCCAAGTAGTGATTTGACCGACCGGCCGCATAGCTTCAAAGTTTTCCCACCAGAGGCTAGCAGGGCCTTCGAGGTGATAGGCAGCATAAGTAACCTTGTCGGCTTCGGCTATGTTGGCAGAACGTAGCTTGTGGGTGATGCTGCGAAGCCAGTCATCCGCGTCGAGGGGCTCGACGGAATGGTTAAACTTTGGTGGGTACAGCTTGATAAAGTCATTGATTGACACCAAGTCATTTCGTGGGTGGCGTGCAGTGTTTTGCTCAATCCGCTCCAGCAGGCGGTTAGTCTCACGCTTGTTTCTTTCCACCTCCAGCATTACTTCGGCCAGAGAAGGCGGGTGAGGCAGATTTTCACCTCTAGCTGCATTGGCTTCCCCCTGCTCCGGGGCAGCAGGGTTGCTGCGGGTGTTGACCATCCTAGGAGAAAACAAGACAATGGTTTAGACAAGGATGGCTCAAACTTAGCAAGGAAGTGCAGAATGTAATGGATAACACGGAACGCAGAGATGTTCATCCGTATGTCATGGTAATATAAAACTGCATATATATACCAACGGTCATACACATCATACATAGTTTAGTACAAGCCCAGGCTACAGTACAACTATGATGAAAGACGTTACATCTCATCGGAGGCATTCCAAGCTCCTATACATTATTTGTCTACACCCCCGGAATCGATTACACGCAAGGTCATATTCCACAAGTCACGCAGGACAGTGGAGATACAACTACTACAATACTAGTGGTATTACTACTAACTCAGACAGCTCCGTAGTAGTCCTCATAGAAGTCACCTCCATAGCCTGGAAGTTCAACGTGATCATCCAGAAACAGACGGTCCTGAGGAGCCTGTGGACCATAGGGGCTAGGATGAGGTCTTGGACCAACAAACGGTGGCCTGCGGGGACCACGGGGTGGGGTGATGCCTCCCACATCACGCCAATCCACCATGTCTGGCAGAGCTGATCTCATAGGATACAGATCCCTTGTATCCATACATCTAGCTTGCACCGCAGGTGCAAACCGAGTCAATGTGGCCCAATGATCAGCACGGGTATTGAAAAGCTCTAGCCTCAAGGCCCGATTCTCTCGGTCCTTATCTTCGAGCATCTCAGCAGTGGTACGAGTTAATGAGTTCTCCTGAGTGGAGTCAGCATAGATAGCCTTAAGATACCCTTGCGCTCCTGGAAGTGAAGCTGGCATGTAACGGAAGTCGGTGTTCCGAAGCAGGCCAGTCCGGACTCGCATGATGGTCATCATGGAATTGGCAGCATCCTGCACAGCCATCTCAACGGTAACCCCGAGTCCATAGGAACAGTGAAGGGGCTCGGTAGATCCAGGATAAGAAGGAAATATCCTGACGGTGCAGAAATACTGGCTTTGATTAAAGTCGCGGAACTGCTCTTCAACGTGTATTCGGGATACCAACGGTAACCTGTCTCGATCATGACCCGGACTAACATAGCAGTATGACCGGGCACGTCGAGGCACCTGGTCAGGCGAACCACTTGGTTTTGAGCACGGTTGGCCATCTGAAAGCACAACCACAATGCAAAGACATTAGAATATCTAGGGAAAATTGGACAGCATAACGGCTGTAAATGCTCAGAAAAAGATTTGAGACATCCACAACAGTTCACAATACCACTCAACAACATCATATCAAGGTTCTGATTCAATTAGCAACATACTAAGAATAATAGAAACTGAACTGGGACTTGTAACAATAATCCTATAAGCTACTTCGGATTAGTAACACGTGAACCTCATAGAAGAAGAGAGCCTAGTCCTTAACCCACATTGAATGAGAAGAGAATGACTCAGATCAGAGGCATAGGGTAAAGGAGTGAAAGAGCCTTACGTTCCCTTCCATAATCAATTCCCCTACATATAACTAAAGCATTTCTAGACTCGACATCGACCAGCTTGGCTCAACGAACCTACAGGCAGTCCGGCTCTGATGCCAACGCTGTCAGGACCCCGATTCCAAGTCACATCGATCTAGCCGGTAACACCTCATATCACTTTATGGCCTCACGCACGGTATCCCACGGGTGTCGCCTTACCATGGCCCGGGACCGTTTGCTCCTTTTGGCTCACGTATATGATAGTGTCGCTAGCATCCATACGACAGAGAACCCGGGCCGACATGGCTAGTCGTGAACCCAAAGCGGCACAAACCTATGGAGACAGGCATACATGAATCACATCGAGCATGTCGGTCATCAACGAGTGATTCCGGGCTATAGCACCGGGCTAACAAGACTCCGGGGATCCCGGGCTGTAGCAGGCTAGGCAGGACTCCGGAAGTCACCACGTGACATTTCCCCGAAGGGACAGACATAGGGACGAAGTGAAACACATGCCGGCCAGTCAAGTGTCCTGAACAGTAGTGCTGGGCTAGCAGGACTCCGGTGAACCGGGCTGTAGCGGACTACTATGGCTCAAGGACCACTAGACTACATTTCCCCATAAGAAAGGCTGCCAAGGATAAACAACTAGATTGTCGGATCCCACTTATACCAAGCATTTCAATCATACACACAATATGCCCGATATGAGTACATACAACATGGCATCACAACAAAACTCTACAACTCAAGTACTTTATTTAAAGGCTCTAGAGAGCCATACATAACATATCATACAGATAGGGGTCACATGACCCGACACTCAAGTCATACAATCATACAAGCACATGCGGAAGCAACTAGTCTGAGTACAGACTCTAAAAAGAAAGAAGGCTTCTCGAAGCCTGTCTATCTACATAGGGCCCTCCATGGCCAGGATCACCACCTGGGTGGCTAGTCACTCGTCGACGTCAAGGTCTACATAAAACCCATCGGAGGGGGCCGTGTTGTCATCTGAAAACAATAAATAAGCAAACATGAGTACAAAGGTACTCAGCAAGTCTTACATCAGAACCTACTATACATGCTTATTCTCAAGAAGGTGGTGGGGTTGATGCAGCAAGCCAGCTTTGACTCTTGGCTAAGCTATCCTACGGAACTTCACTAGTAGAATAGTTTTCGCACACGAGTCCACTACTCACCAACACAATACTCCACCGGGGATCCTCCCTCGTCATCCTACAAGGGCCATCCTCGGTACTCACACTTATCTTGAGTCTTTTAGTAGTATCCATTAACTTGTCTATGGACTGTATAGGCAACCAAGTAGTCCTTTACCGCGGACGCGGCTATTCGAATAGTTTTATACCCTGCAGGGGTGTACTTCGCCATACACGCTTTCACCACTTACGGCGGTTTAGATGACATGTACTCGGCAACCTTCAAGCGGAAGCCCAGCGAGGGTGTCGGCCACGACCTACCTAAACACTTAAGTCTCTAGTCCAGGTTTATCGCCTATCCAGGTTCCATCCGCAGGGAGTCCAGCCGAGGTTTCCACATACGGCCCCGAACGATGTGAACAGGGTTCCCGAGACACCAAACGGGCCCAGGGGAGTCAACTGGGCCCACCCAGTCCACGTCAGTGGTCAAATCCGCCGGTCAACAGGGCTAATCCCGCTGGTGGCGAGTCGCCGGCGAGGCCGAGACGGCGGAGGGCTTTGGAAAGCACCCTCGGGCGACCAAAATGACGGCGGAGGTCATCTACGGGTAGCTGGGAACGAGCCGCAGCATTTGGTGGTGGTGGTTGGGCTCGGGGTGGCCGGAAACGTCACCGGCGACGAGCTTTGCGGTCGCCGGAGTCGGGTGAAAGTGAGCCCGAGGCTACGGGGCACGGCGAGGCGTGTGGTGAGGCGCGTTGTGCCCCTAGGGATGCGGTGAAGTTGTTAGACTAGGTGGCGTGGCCGGGGTTTGGCCGGAGACACGTCGGCGATGAGCTCCATGGCGGCGCATGCGGGTGAGCTTCGTGTGCTCGTTGTGGTGCACGAGAAGGAGAGCGGAGAGGATGGGGAGGTGCAGCAGCTCACGGCGATCACGTAGAAGCAGACGGCGCGGTCGGGGACGAGCCGGAGCAAGCGGGGCGGCGGAGGCGATCTGGGCAGCTCGAGGTTGAAGACGAGCTCGGTGGAGTCATTTGCAGGCCTCCGGCGGGGCGTGGCTTGGTGGAGCGATCGAGGAGGAAGTGGCGGAGCTTCAGGACACGGTGGAGCAACACGGGGACGACGGTGGACGCGGTTTAAGGTGGCGCGAGCACGGCAGCGTCGGCCATGGCGGAGGAAGAGCGAGGGAGAGGAACCAGGGGGAAAGTGATGTGTCTGCGAGGTCGGGGGAAGCGAGGGAGTTCGTCCCACGTCGACAGCTCGACGAGGGGAGCGGCGAGGCGGCGGCAGCTGCGTGGCGCGCATGCGGTGCTCGCCGTCGAGCACCTGCCTGCCTGGCCAAGCCAAGCTGCTCGCTAGCGCGGTGGCTGGGCTGGGCCGGCAGGTGGGCCTGGTGGGTGGCGCCAGGTAAGTTTTTCTATTTTGTTTCCTGCTTTGTTTTTTTTCTATTTTTCTGTAGCTTTAGGGCTTTATTTAAAAATACCTAGGCACTTTCTAAAATCCTGAAAATAATTGTGGGCTCTGTTGGGATTATTCCTAACAGCCCTGACTTAATTCCAGAATTATTTAAACATTTAAAATATTTATTAGCATTTAAATGTCCAAAGGCAACATACATATGATTTAATCCAGTGACCTTTTGTTGACCTAGAAAATTGTGCACCAATTTTTCCAGAGGTTCTAACCTAAGACAAAGAGGGTGAACATTTTGGAAGGGCATTTCAAATTAATTGAAATTATTTTTGGTAAACCCTAGTTGATTTCAAGAGGGGTGCTGGGGGTTTTGCCTTCCCCATTTCAAGTTTCTGATGAAACATAAACATGATGCACACTCTAATGCATGGACTAGCTAGGTTGTGACATTGGCTGCCTGCACAGCGGAAGAGTGACATGTTTGGTTGGGGTTGGACAGGGGCAGAGCAGCGTGCTCGCTATAGTCAACTCAGTATAACAGGAGCTGAAGCTTTTCATGTTGCTTCAAATGATCCATTCGTCTTTGATGAGTTGATGCATTGTCTGCAGAATATAATAGCGAAGAAAAATGTCCCTAATGATGATGCTGTTGGTAGTAGAAGAAATGTGCATGAGGAGCCACGTGAGCCAGAACAACATGTTGATGTCATAGGTGACCCCATGAAAGTTTTCACGAAGGGCGCCCCTAAACAGAGCATGACAGGGCGGGCAAAGAAAGATCCAAATGTTACAAAAAATGGAAGACCAAAATTATTTTCTGAGAGAAAACCCGGTCCTCTTTGTGGCACTTTTAAGAAAGAGGGCCATAGACAACAAACGTGCCCTGAGAATGAAAAGTAAGTTTTACATTATTTTAATTATTTTTTGTTTCTCTCTTTACAAGTGTTTGATGAGTTGTTTACAATTTGTTATGTAGGAACCGGGCATAAAGATGAAGTATTCATAATCAATGGAAGGCACTGGGACAGAGTTCAATTAGCATGTCGTACTATTTATCGCTTTATTTTGGTTAATTTGTTCGATTGTAATGCGACATGGCACTCTCAGTTTATTTGTTTAAGGATAAGAGACATGGCACTTTGATTTTATTGTTTATGGCACCTTGTTCAATGTTATGAGACATGCGATTTTTATTATTATGTGTGAAACATGATATATTTGTATGAATATGTTACTGCTGTCATGACTTTGTCAATTGTTTAACATTTTAAAATTTTAATCTATGTGAAAAAAATATTTGAAAAAAAGGCCCAGCCGTGCCCGGGCGCGCGCACGGACAATATACTACAACGCTTTCGGAGAGGCCTTTCGGCCGCCGAGCGGGGAGGCCACGACATACAATAGGGCATTCATTAGTGTTCTGTAGTGAGCTTGTGAGAAGGCGACGACGCGGGTATATAAACCGGTCGTCACGTCTCTCCGCGGGCGAGGTGGGACTAAACCTAGTCGCCACAACGCGCCAGCGTCCCCATCCGCATACGAATAGGCATTAAAGGGCTGGCCCACGCGCCCGACACGCGTCATTAATGGGCCGACAGATCGCCATAAATCCCCCTCGGGATCATTGCATGTGCCCGCTCGGTCGGGCGGGACGAGACGTCTGCCACCGGGCCCGCTGCTGTCGCTTGGTCGGCTGCTGGGCCACGAGACGCGCGCGTGGCGCACGGCGAATCGCGCCAGCCAGCACTAGCTGGATTGCGCAGGCCCGCCACTGCCTCGGTTGTCGGCCACCGCACGGGCTGGGCTGGAATATTCATCCTCGACGCGCCAATCATGCTGCGTGGCCGATCTTCATCGGATCCAGCGCCGCTGCTGCCACCAGAATCGCCCTGGGATATTGTGCACGTTGTGTCTACATCACACCAACTCCGACGGCGGGGATATTTTTTAATAAATAAATGACCGCCGCAAATACAAACGACAACAATACATATAACATCACAGCCGCAAACTGATACATTTTAGCACAGCAAAAATATTACTTGCCCACACTTATAACATACCGTCTCATAGAATAGTACCATTCATAGTTGGACACGCATTTAAATGTTTAGTCTCACACGAAAGCGATAAATAAAACGTGAAAAATTGTCGAACTCTGTCCCAGTGCCATGTCGCATTACAATCGATCAAAGTATCCAACAACAGCAAGGAAACCTTCTACGGGACTAAAACCCTACGGATGCTAATACCTATTCCTTCTCCATGATTTTAACAATTTTCATCTTGACCTTCTCTAATTTGTTCACCTCTGAAAAAATAATTTCCACGACAATACGTTGCCTTGACGCATTAATCTCTTCCTGGTCAAATTCATGTGTCCAGCGATCTCCGTCTCAGTATTTTATGCACCACATCACAAAAAGTCCACAAGACACTCTACAATAAACATGTGTGATTAGCTTAGGATGTAGCATGCACTTGCTTGTACTCATTTAATTTACCCATCTTTTTGTCTCGGCATTTTATACTCATTTATTGGCCACGATGAGACATTTGGAAATTTTTTTGCTTCAAGAGTTGAGTTGGCCTCCATAATATCCTTAGAAATTTCAGCTCTCTGAAACAAATTAACAAAACCAGAATATAATATATGACCCAATATTTTTCTGAATGCGAGTGCGAAAATTATAGCGTACCAGGGTGGCAATCAGGGCAAGGAGGAGGTTTGGCTTATGAATTTTATATATGATGTATTTGACCTTGGGAACATGCAATCGATCATTTTACATAAGGTTTTCTTCATTGAATATGAGATGCTTCTGATTTGGCAGGGGATATGAAAGTATGGTTGCGGGCACTTGAGCATCAGCCCTTAGTTCTGGCAGAGCAGGAATCCAGGTATACCTCAAGTGAAAGAGAACCATCGCAGCTGCATCCTACTTCGTATTATTAGTTAATCCCACCTATTTATCTTTTGCTTTACTTCTAAGCCTTTTGATTCAGATTGTTTCACCGGGACAATTGGTGTGCTTGGAAAATTTTCAAATTATTGTGATTACCGATCATGAAGTTGTTATTACGTTGCTCATGGATTATTTCAGAACTGTGATGCTTATGTTATTATATGCACAAC
This sequence comes from Triticum urartu, assembly GCF_003073215.2. Taxonomy (NCBI): domain Eukaryota; kingdom Viridiplantae; phylum Streptophyta; class Magnoliopsida; order Poales; family Poaceae; genus Triticum; species Triticum urartu. The sequence continues at coordinate 46,975,311 of NC_053024.1, forward strand.
AGGCATGCCTTGTCCACATTGTACTTTATCTCTGAGACAGTTCTCTATAGGAAGGGGGAAGATTGTCAGTGAAACAAATAGGTATACTCTCTAGCTGTTTTTTTTTTCAAGAACGTGCTCTCTGCTTCTTTCCATATGTGTGTGTGTGCATGTGTGATGTATTTGTAGTTCAAATCCAGACTATATCGTTTTGTCACACATCTTCTATACTAATATACTATGCAGTCCAATGAAATGTATCACCTTGAGCTCCATTAATTTGTCATTGGTGATGGTTACAAGAGCTGCTTTTGTTTCCCCACTTTCTCTTACCTGTCCAACTTTACCAAAAAAATCTCGAAGCAAGAACAGAATCAGGACAAGTTTACTTTATGTGAAAAGAGGCTCCTTCTGTGCTTGCACGTATGGATTTGCATGAATATGAGTATGGAAGTTGAATGATGAACTCTATCAGGTGTGAATTCTTGTAGCCAGATAACATAATTTGGTACATATTTTATGGCCAAAATTTTATCTTCTATAGAGATAATAAATTGTACACGGTTGTCTTGCTCGTCTGGAAGAGCTCTGAAATGTTCTATGGCCGTAGCCTCTAGCCGATTCAGGTTCTCCTTCCCTCTGATGTGTCTATCTCAGAAGATTCACCAGCGCCTACACAAAGATCCTAGAAACACATTTGTCTAGAAGAAATACAGAAAAGACACTAGAAAAAATAGATAGGTCCGTGGGTACTGCCTGCTGTGTTGCCAAAGCCCTGACGGAGAGGTTGAAAAAAAGCCCTGTCAGAGAACACCATAGCATAATGTGAGGCGCATGAGTGGCTTGTCGCAAATGATGAGACCGAGTCAATGTGGCTCGTCAGTCGTGATCCTGCCCATACTCGCTGGATTAAATCTAGCGCGTTTAAATTTTCCTGCAAAACGGGAGTTGTCTAAGTTTATCGTGCACAATATACTGGAGTCTAATTAAGCAAGATTTGGTTTTCTTATATTCAGATTTCTTTTCTTGAGCAAGTTTTTTTCTGTTCTATTTTCTTTTGAAGAGATACTTGACCATGGAGACGTTGATTCATTGTTCTATGAAAGCGAGACAACACTAGGCTTGATGAAAGCACCGCTCCTTGCCTGAAGATATGCGAGTTCATTTCCAGTTATGTTCAGGCTATAGCTTGAGTCTATGTTTGTACGGAAACATGAAATGTGATGTTTGCTGAGAGAAAAAAATCTGTTAGATGTACAATTCAATTTTCAGTGTTCATTTCCAGTTAGAAGTTAAAACGGCAACTCAAGTATGTTGTTACTTGATTGGATGCAGCCTGAATCTTTTTTGGGGGAAAATATATATAGCTTGGAATAGGTTTGTGAGAACAATGGAGCAAGGAGCACATGCAGCAAAGTTGTCTCTAGAGCATCCGCTTGCACAAGATTCTACCTGGGAGTGATACTTGACGATAACATGTAGAAATGAGACGCAACATTTTTGCAGAAATAGCAGACAAAGACGGGACATGAACTTGGCTCCTGGGCTGAAATAATATTAATAAATTCAAACAAATCTTAACATTTGGGCAACAAACATATTGGACTATTCTAGCTGTGTGCAGCATTTTGTGAAAAATAACATTCATGGTGGTCTAGAAAAATAAAACAAATGTTAGCCAAAATCTGTACTCATGTAACGTTGTGTACTTACACCGTGTTTATAGGTTCAGGAGACCACGTCGGGCCCGAGTGCCACTTGTATAGGACGTGCAGTTCTCCTTGATATATACTCTGTACTGTGATCCGCAAATCAATCAAGGAAATATCTTTCCAACTTGGTATCAGCTGTTTCCAGGCTTTCCTCATGGCCGGCACCGACTCCTCCCCGTCCGCCGCCGCCATGGACTTCGTCACCTCGCCGGGCTCTCTCTCCTCCACGGCGCCCGCCGCCTCCACCACCCCGGCTACCTCCTCCACTTCCTCTCCACCGTTCGTCTTCGGTACGACACCCTCTCTCTTCAGCAGCTCCTCCGCCACCGTCGGATCGCACTTTGCGCCCCTTTTCTCCTCCGCCCCTACGGCGCCGCCGCCCTCTGCTCCCCGCCTCTCCATCTACAATGATCACATCTCCAACCACATCAAGTTTCTCCTCAACCCTGTGGATCACAACCACCACAAATGGAAATCTTTCTTTCTCATGGTCCTCATTCGCCACGGCGTCAAGTTCCTCATCGACCATCCTGCTCCCCAACGCCGACGCTGCCTACCTCGAGCTTGATGCCCACGTCGTCCTCTGGATCTACGCCACGCTTGCCGACACCATGGTGGATCACGTCGTTGGCGCCACCAACACCTACGCCCTCTGGCACAAGATCAAGGACTTCTTCCTCACCAACCGTGCTGCCCGGTTCATGATCCTCAACCGGCAGTATCGCAACCTCAAGCAGGGAGATCTCTCCGTCGCCGAGTACGCGTGGCACATGAAACTCCTCACTGACGGCCTCGCCGACATCGAGCACACCGTCTCCGAGGTGGATCTTCGCACTCAGTTCCTTCACGGCCTCGACAAGCGCCTCGACACCGTCTGGGTTGTTCTCGGTGACCAGGAGCTGCCCTTCGACACCGTCCTCTCTCGGGTCATCCTGGCCGAGGAATCCCAGGCGCAATGCGCCACTGAGGAGAGCGCCTCGGCGTTCGCGCTCCCCGGCGGTGATCGCGGAGTTCATGGCAGCGGCTCCAAGGCCGGCTCCCGCGGCTCTGCTGACCGCAGCCAAAGCAGTGGCTCCTCCGATCGAGCCCAGGGCTCTCCACATCCCCAACAACAGCCCTCTGGACGTGGCCGCGGTGACCGCTCTGCCGATGGTGACCGTGGCCATGGCCGCGGCCGCGGACGTGGTCGTGGGCGCAGCGACTCCTCTGGGCGCCGCCAGCACTCGTCGTCGGTGTTCTCCCCCTTCACGGGCTACTTCGCTCCATATGGCATGGCCTTGCCGGCGCCTCGTTCTGGCTGGGTCCCTCCCAATGCTGCCGGTGTCTTGGGACCCCGCCCGAACGCCCACGCTCAGGCGTACCCCATGTACTCGTCGGCGCCGCCGACTCCGTACTACCCACCCGCGCCGCCGTCGTGGGATCATCTTGCCATGCTCAATGCCGCCTACAGCAACTTCGGCTTCCCCAACCAACCAGCCCCCGAGTGGTACTTGGACAGTGGTGCCTCCTCGCACGTGACTGGCAGCCAAGGTATCTTAACCTCGTCTAGTCATTCATTAACACATGTTCCTTCGAGCATACTTGTTGGCAATGGACAACATCTCCCCGTCACGGCCACTGGCTCCACCACACTCCGCCCTCACAAATTTCGCCTCACGGACATTCTTGTCTCTCCACATATAGTTACTAGCCTTATTTCTGTACGCAAATTTACCAAAGATAACTCATGTTCTGTTGAATTTTTCCCGTGTGGTTTTCTCGTGAAGGATCTTCGCACTCGACAAGTTCTCATGATCTCCGCTAGCACCGGCGACCTCTACCCCTTCATTGGCAATAAACCAGCACGGGCGTCCGCACTCCTCACCACCACCTCGGATTTGTGGCATCGTCGTCTCGGGCACCCCGGCGCTCATACTCTTTCTACTATTTCTCGTGATTTTCTTAGTGATTGTAATAAGGCTCCCCATTTCCCTTGTAACGCTTGCCAACTAGGGCGCCAACCACGCCTCCCATTTTCTTCTTCACATAGCAAAACCTTCGCTCCCTTCGATTTAATTCATTGTGATTTGTGGACCTCCCCCATTGTAAGTTTTTCCGGGTTTCAATACTATCTTGTTATCTTGGATGACTACACACATTACTCTTGGACATTTCCTTTGCATCACAAATCCGAGACCTCTACTGTCCTCCAGCGTTTCTTTACCTATGTTCACACTCAATTTCATGTGGTCATCAAAATTATGCAATGTGACAATGGCGGCGAATTCATCAACACCTCTCTTCGCTCCTTTTTCTCCTCCAATGGCATCGTCTATCCGTTTTTGTCACATCCCTAGTTCTATTAATGCCTAGTGCTAGCATCTGGTGTTGCATCATGTTTAAATTTCAGTTAAACCTGAAATGGGGATTGCCTAAACCCTAGCACCAAACGAATTCAACTAGGTTCAATAAAAAAATAATTTCAATGACCCAGATTGCCCTTTAGAAAAGTTCATGATTTTTGTTAAAGGTGAAAACCTCTGCCAAAAATCATGCACATATTTCTAGGCCATTCTAGATTTTTGAACTAAATCATATAGTATTTGAATTTGGGCATTTAAATACTATAAAATAATTAAAATGTTCAAATAATCCTAAACTGAAATGTTCCATGTTGGATATATTCCAAACAGTGGCCATGAGCAGTTTGGAGATTTTTGAGTGTGCCTAAGTATTTTTAGTAAAGACCAGAACAAAATAACAAAATAGAAAACAGAAACTAAAATAAAGAGAGAGAGAGAGAGAGAGAGAGAGAGAGAGAGAAGCCCACCTGGACCTTACCTGGTGGCCCAAGTGGTCGACCCGGCCCACCTGGCCCCCTCCCCTGTCGTCTTCCTCCTTTGAGGAGGATGAGCGCGTGGCCGCGGCGAGGCGCGGCCTGCTCGTCGTCGAGGGCCTGGATGCCCCACGAGTGCCACACCACCTCCCCGACCCCCTCTCACTTATCCCTCGCTCTCTGGACCTCCCTCCCCCTCGCTTCTCTGATCCCCCCCCATGGCTGAGCATGCCTGTCGCCGCCGCTCGCTATTACCACGGCCACTGGCCCTCCCTCACCCATCCAACGTGCTCGGGAGCTCTGCCATGCCGTCCATGTATACCCCACCGAGTCACGTGAGCTGGGAAGCACCGCAACGCCCTCGACATCGCCGTCTTCTACCTCGGGCCACCGAGATCGCCGGCAATGCCACGACGCCGTATGTGCTTCCCCGAGCCCATTTCGACGCCCCCTACAACCGCTGTGAGCTACCGCTTCGAACCCCTCTCTTCCCCGCCTCGATTGCACCTTGTACCCCTCGTTCTCACCCGAGCCGAAGCTCGCCGCCGCCGCGCCATGTGGTCGTCCTGGCTATAGCCACTGGAGCTTCCACCTGAGTACACTACCGTTCTCAGAATGACCCCACGAGACCGTAGCCACCAACATCTCCCCCTCTCGTGCACCGCAACCCCAAACCCGCAACCCACCGTGCTCCGGCCGCCGCCGTTTTGGTCGCCGTCGTTGACTCCGTCCATCCCCGCTCGAACCACGGCCACCCACGGATGCGTTTCTCTCCCCTCTTTCAAACGCGCCCTTCCGCGCGTCGAACGGTGGCCCGTAGAGCAAACCCGAAGTGGGCACCGCCGCGGCCTGTCGTCGCCGGCGGTTAAACGTCGGTGGCCGATGTGGCGCCGTCATTAGGGGCTAATCACGCCCTAATTAACCCCCCTTGCTCACTGACAAATGGGCCCCACGCCCTAATTAACCCCAGCTTTATTTCTGCTTAGATTAGTCATAACCCCGCGGGACCCACGCGTCAGCTTTGACCTTGCTGACGTGGCCTTTGACCGGCCCCACACGTCAGTGACTCATGCCAGCATTGTGTCACTGACCAGTGGGTCCCAGCCGTCAGGTTTGACCTGGGCTGACGCCTTTGACCTGCTGATGTCATGGTGACGTAATGCTGACGCAATAATTCATTTTCTGGAATTAGTTAATTCTAAATAATTCAGAAAATTTCCTAAACTTCTAAAAATCATAGAAATTCAACCGTAACTCCAAATAAAATAAATTATATATGTAAAATTATCAGAAAAATTCAAGGAATCCATCTGTACCCTTTTCATGCATGTTTGAACAATGTTTGTCCTCTGTTTTGGACAAAACAAATACAGGGCATTTAAATAAACATATATGGAGTTGGAATTTGAATCTTGTATTCAAACCAACTTCATTTAAATCATAACTAGATGCATTAGCTCAAATCACAGCATATTGCCATGTCATGGTCATGCATCATATTGTCGCATATGCATTGATTGTGTTCTTCTCTTTTGCCGATGTTTGTCCCCCTTCAGTAGACGACGTTCCGACGATGTGTTCGATGACACCGATGAAGAGCTATTACTATCTTCAGAAGTGCCAGGCAAGCACAACCCCCTTGTTCATTCTGATACAAGCCCACTCTCTCGCTCCTGCTCTCTTTTACTGCATTAGGACAACAACGATCATCTGTTACTTGTTGCGGTAGTTGAACCCCTTATCCTCTGCATGACCTGTCATTGCCACAGTAAATAGATGAAACCCACTAGCATGAGTAGGAGTTGTTTGAGCCCTGATGTGCCTACTCATTCATGCTTGTTTGTCATGCCTGCTACTGCTTAGAGTTGGGTCAGGTCTGATTCATCAGGGATGAATCGGAGGTGTGTAAACATGTCCTACTATGTGTGAGCTAAGTGTGTGAACACGTTTTGGTAAAGGTAGCGGTGAGAGGCCATGTAGGAGTACATGGTGGGTTGTCTCATTGAAACCGTCCTCAGGAACTGAGTTCTGTGTCTGTGATCCATGAACAGCTACTACCACTCATTGGGATCCTTAATTGACCCTCTCGGCTTCTTAATCACCCTAGTACTCTGTCCAGGAGTTGCAACTAGTTTCTGGTGTTTGTAGGTTATGTGTTGGCGGCCGTGCGTAGCGCTGACCCTAGGGGTGGGCTATGATGCGGTAGATACACCGTGGCCGGGCATGCCGGGCGCCCGTTTGGTGTCTCGGAACCCTGTACACATCGTTCGGGGCCGTATGTGGAAACCTCGGCCGGACTCCCTGCGGATGGAACCTGGATAGGCGATAAACCTGGACTAGAGACTTAAGTGTTTAGGTAGGCCATGGCCGACACCCTCGCCAGGCTTCCGCTTGAAGGTTGCCGAGATACATGACGTGTATATGGTGGTAAGTGGTGGGAGCGTGTGTGAAGAAGTACACCCCTGCAGGGTTTTCATTAACTATTCGAATAGCCGGATTCCTCGGATATGGAAACTTGGACCCCTTGCATAGTTCCTAGACAAGTGAAAGTGGATACCCTAAAACTCGCAAGATAAGCGTGAGTGCTATGGATGGCCTTCTCGTAGGGAGACGGGAGCGGATCCATAGTGGTGTATTGAGTGGTGAATATGTGGACTCGTGTGCGCCACCTCAAAAGAGTTGCTTGCAGTCGTAGTTCAGGTTAGCCACTGAGTCAAAGCTGGCTTCCTGCAGTTAAACTCCACCACCCCCTTTATTGATACCGATGCATATGTAGACAGTTCTGTTGTAAGTCTTGCTGGGTACATTTGTACTCACGTTTGCCTATTTTATGTTTTGCAGAGAGACGTCAGTCTCGCTAGTAGTTCTGTGTGGACTTCGACGTTAGCTTGATACCTCAGCTACGATCTTGTGCCCTCGGCAGGATCTGGTAGATAGTCAGGCTTCTCAGCCTTTTTATTTGTAGTTGTCTGTACTCAGACATGTTAAGCTTCCGCTTGTGTTTTGACTTGTATGCTCTGAATGTTGGGCCATGAGACCCATGTTTGTAATATCTCGCTCCTCGGAGCCTGATGAATAAATACTTGAGTTGTAGAGTTATGTTGTGATTCCATGTTGTATTTACACATATCGAGCATATTGTGTGTATGATTGAAATGCTTGGTATGTGTGGGATCCGACAATCTAGTTGTTTATCCTTGGCAGCCTCTCTTATGGGGAAATGTAGTCTAGTGCTTCCATGAGCCATAGTAGTCCGCTACAGCCCGGTTCACCGGAGTCCTGCTAGCCCAGCACTACTGCTCATGACACTTGACTGGCCGGCATATGTTTCACTTCGTTCCTATGTCTGTCCCTTCGAGGAAATGTCACGCTGTGATATCCGGAGTCCTGCCTAGCCTGCTACAGCCCGGGTTCCCTGGAGTCCTGTTAGCCCAGTGCTACAGCCCGGAATCACTCGCTGATGACCGACATGCTCGATGTGGTTCATGTATGCCTGTCTCCATAGGTCTGTGCCGCTTTGGGTTCACGACTAGCCATGTCGGCCCGGGTTCCCTGTCATATGGATGCTAGCGACACTATCATATACGTGAGCCAAAAGGCACAAACGGTCCCGGGCCATGGTAAGGCGACACCCGTGGGAATACCGTGCGTGAGGCCGCAAAGTGATATGAGGTGTTACCGGCTAGATCAATGTGACTTGGAATCGGGGTCCTGACAGCGTTTGGTATCAGAGCCTGACTGCCTGTAGGATTACCAAGCCAAACTGGTCGAAGTCAAGTCTAGAAATGCTTTAGTTATGTAAGGGAATTGATTGTGGAAGGGAACGTAAGGGTCTTTTTACTCCTTTACCCTATGCCCTTCTGATCTGAGTCAACCTCTTCTTTTCTACGGGGATTAAGAATCATGCCTTCTCATCTATCTATCAGGATGACGTGCTACTAATCCATAGACTTATAGAATTGATAGTTTCAATCTTCAGTTCTGTTCCTACTACTTCCGTATGTTGACTGTTGATCTCAGAACCTTGATATTGTGTTGTTGAGTGGTTATGCCACCATTTTACAGGATGTCTCAAATCATTTTGAGCATTTATAGCCGTTATGCTGTCCGAGTCATTCCAGGTCTCTACATAGTCTGATGCATTTGCAAACCCTTTCTTTCCGTTCTCGATGTCCTTTTGGGCCAGTTTAATCACACTAATCGGTGAGTTGAGGTACTCTGTTGCCTCGACATATATGTTGGAGCTATTACTATGACCCTAGGTGTTTTAGGGAGTCACCTAGTGATCTAGCCATGTTTTGTATTCCCAGTGTGTGATTCTGGCCATTATTCTCAAAAGCATCCCGTGATGCCATGTAGTGGTAGGTATTCTATTCATGGGTTCTTGAACCCGAGATTCACTCTACTTTACCTCTTGTTGATAGTGTTGCTAGTTCCTTTAGGATATTAGTAATCTTTGCATTAGTCCTCGAGGTCCGTGGTATATCCTTCTTCCAAATACTATGAACCGCCTATGGCAGAAGTTCTTTGAACCATAAGATCACAACCGAGTGCTCTTGATGAGTTCTCCATTCTTCATTGTGAATCTGCCAGTCCTACCTTTCTGCATGCGTTGTCCGGAAGAAATGTTGAGCTTTGCTCGACATATTAATCTATGCATCCACAACTCAGAAAATCATATGTTCCTTGAGTTGTCCATCTTCATTTGTTATTCCGACCATCGTTTATCAATTGTTGGTCAAGAGTAGTTGTGCATTGGTGTTATCGATGCCTATTATTCATGTGATCCATCAAGCCATTCCATTCCGGAATGACTAGGAGAAACAAACTCCAGTACCTCATCCATATCCAGGATTGGGTCAAAGTAGTTGTATTCCGCAGATCAAAGTGACAATCCAGCTTTTGATTCTGTTCAACCCTTAAGTATTGCCCACTTTATGTCAGGAATATCATAGGAATTGCACAACCTCCTATGAACTCTTGATACAGTGATACTTCTCGCCATCATTATTCATTCCTCGGTTCCATGTTGTTGTAACCGGGATGCCGACAAGTGAATTGTGATGTGTGAAATCAATACTCCAAGCAACTCGTTGCTTTGTAGTAAATGGACAATATTATTATTCCTAGCGTGTTGGTTTTTGAGCTACCATTCTAAGATTGACCGTGCTACCTAGTCCATATCTCCGGGTGCACTCATCGACCAATGAGTTAGGATTGTGACAATCCCTCGCTCCTTGATCATATCGTCTTGCCCTGAAAAGCAAGATTGTTCTCGAGCTTAATAACATATCAGTGGTTCGTGATTTTCCGAATATTTTCTCGGAAGTATTACTAGGTTGTTCCCTGATCGCTATGTTGAGTTCGTGATCATGTTGGTTTTTCTCTAAACCATCCATTCTCCAAGAATTTGTGTTGGATACCCTCGAGCTAGATGGTTAAGCTAAACAACAACTTGGAGAGTTGGAAGATAAAAGGCTTTGCCGAATTTGGTTCTTTTTGAAGGGATATCTTTGTGTTGTGGGTGTGTTGAAGAAAGATGATATCTTCACCAATTGGTCCTCGTGATCAGTTGTTGGATCTGTTGTCTTGTCAAAACTTTGACTTGAGTATGGGCTATTGTCGAGTCAAATCAGAACCAACGATGTTTGTAGTGTTGCCTTACTCGTGGTTGATCCCTCGAGAATACACCATTACATCTTTTGGTCTGACCAATGCTATCACCGTGTTCACATGATGGTGGAAGTCCAGTGATATGGAAATTCCGAAGAGTTGTTATTGAGCCCATCAGCAACATTTTGTCTCCTCCATGATTCGTGTTGAACATCCAGCTAGTGTTGGAAATTTTGTAAGCATTATCTTCGTGATCCGTTCATGAAGCCTATGCTTGGATGAAAGGATTGACTTCCTTTGATTCACGTCCATTAGATGTAAGTTGTCGCCGTGAATTCAAGAAAGCTTGTTTTTGTTTCCTGTAGAATCATCCCAAATCAGTCATGCATACGTGCGAAGTATTCTATGGTTTGGTAGATTGATTACCTCCACTCTATATGTATTCCCTAGCAAACCAAGCCACTAATTGATTTGTTCAAGGAGAAGAAGTTCCTTCCTAAGAGCAAGACTTATGTAAGGACTTCGATATCCTTGATGATGGTTCCCCACCGAACTCGAAAGTGTTCTACTATAAGACTACTACGTGGTCATGCTTGTCTTGGACAACGGGTTCACAGGTTTTTAGCAGAACCAGCTCATGTTTTGGAGCTTACTATCATAGTTCATTCCCCGAGAATCTCGCAACGTCGTCTCGTCGATTTGTGTTGCAAACCTTCATTTTCCTTTCTAGACTCGATGAGTCTGGAATATCCTGTCACCAACCAGATCTGAATCTCAGGCAGATATGATGGTTGGAGCATTTCCCAAGAACTATAATATTGGTCCCTCGATAACCGGTAAAGTGGATGTCATGGCCAACACATCCAGCCGGAAGGCCTATTATTGTAGTATCTCGATTGAAGAAAGTTGGCCACCTCCCCATGAGGATTTCGTAGGATTTACCTCCGTAGTTAATCCTTACGGATTCTTGTGCTCCCGAAGTCCGACCTTTACTTGATGTCCTAGATACCAAACTGTATCAATAAATGGGTTATCCTAGCACATCAAGGAGAACATTAGAAGCGGAGTGCTAAATGTCTCTCGGTCGATCATCCAGATTTTGTTTCCTTGGCCTCGCTAAGGTGAAATCTGAGAAAGTGTTATCTTCCTTTGCATCTGCATTATCCATCACCATTCATCATGGTGGTATGTTGTGTTGCCAGGATCCTTGACATGGATATTGGTAAAACCTTGATGAATATGGAGATGCTCAAGTTCTTGAGAGCACGCGCAAGCACTAGGTTTTATCGTTGGCGTTAACTCGGATTTGCTTCATGTTTCCTCGGTTATGTTATAACCTTTTCAAACAGTGGACTCACTCTAGACTGTTGAGCTCTCCCCAGTTACTAGAATCATTCCTAACATTTGCACTTTGTTCCCAGCTTGCACCGCCATTGTGTCATCCTACTACGGACTACCCTTCTCAGTAATTACTGATCAGGATCAACTTCAAAGTGGTCCTACCACGGGTTCCATCCATCTCCGATGATAAGCAAAAATCATCCATTGTGTTGTCTTCAACAAGGTAGTCCACATCATCCATCCTAGTCCAAGTATGCCATCTCTTCAAGCTACCTCAAATGATCAATTGTAAATTGCCTTAAGCTGGTATGAAGAGTTTCAATGATCTCTGAATCAAAAGTAATTCTTTTTGCCACTTAAGGGAATATTTCTGCGAGTCACTTTCCTTAAGATGTCTCGTTATGGTATCATGGAAATTTCCCTCGCTACTTTGAAACCCTCGTCAAATTGTTTCTTCTATCGCTCCTGATGCAAGTTTTGCCTCTCAGCTCCAGAGATGTTCCTATGTCTCACTCCATGAGTTGATCCTGAGTTGTTCGATCTTCGAGAAGATTGATCCTTCTAGAGTTTTCCCTTCCCTCTCGTTGTCATGTTGGTTGGAGTTCTCAGAGCAAGACATCGAGACAATGATGGTGATCGAATCAACAACCTTATGGGATGCAACCTGGATCGTCAAGATTATGTTAGCTTGTGTTTTCCCCTTCATCTTACCTCACGTCTTGAATCTCGGGCCGAGATTCTTGTTTAGTGGGGGTGAGTTGTCACATCCCTAGTTCTATTAATGCCTAGTGCTAGCATCTGGTGTTGCATCATGTTTAAATTTCAGTTAAACCTGAAATGGGGATTGCCTAAACCCTAGCACCAAATGAATTCAACTAGGTTCAATAAAAAAATAATTTCAATGACCCAGATTGCCCTTTAGAAAAGTTCATGATTTTTGTTAAAGGTGAAAAGCTCTACCAAAAATCATGCACATATTTCTAGGCCATTCTGGATTTTTGAACTAAATCATATAGTATTTGAATTTGGGCATTTAAATACTATAAAATAATTAAAATGTTCAAATAATCCTAAACTGAAATGTTCCATGTTAGATATATTCCAAACAGTGGCCATGAGCAGTTTGGAGATTTTTGAGTGTGCCTAAGTATTTTTAGTAAAGACCAGAACAAAATAACAAAATAGAAAACAGGAACTAAAATAAAGAGAGAGAGAGAGAGAGAGAAGCCCACCTGGACCTTACCTGGTGGCCCAAGTGGTCGACCCGGCCCACCTGGCCCCCTCCCCTGTCGTCTTCCTCCTTTGCCAGGAGGATGAGCGCGTGGCCGCGGCGAGGCGCGGCCTGCTCGTCGTCGAGGGCCTGGATGCCCCACGAGTGCCACACCACCTCCCCGACCCCCTCTCACTTATCCCTCGCTCTCTGGACCTCCCTCCCCCTCGCTTCTCTGATCCCCCCCCATGGCTGAGCATGCCTGTCGCCGCCGCTCGCTATTACCACGGCCACTGGCCCTCCCTCACCCATCCAACGTGCTCGGGAGCTCTGCCATGCCGTCCATGTATACCCCACCGAGTCACGTGAGCTGGGAAGCACCGCAACGCCCTCGACATCGCCGTCTTCTACCTCGGGCCACCGAGATCGCCGGCAATGCCACGACGCCGTATGTGCTTCCCCGAGCCCATTTCGACGCCCCCTACAACCGCTGTGAGCTACCGCTTCGAACCCCTCTCTTGCATCGACGATTGGAAGGGACACTCCTACCATCCCTGCGGAGTAAACATAGTAATGAAATCCGAGGTGCGCCCCGATCAGGGCTCTGGTAACCCCCCTCCGCCTCACTCTCCGCCCTCTGGATTGCACCTTTGTACCCCTCGTTATTATCTCACTCGAGCCGAACTCGCCGCCGCGCCTAGCGGCCATGTGGTCGCCTGCTTATAGCCACTGGAGTTACCACCTGAGTACAAGGCTACACGCATTTTGTATTGTCTGCTAGATGTACCGCCTACGGACGTGTATGCCACGCACATCCTCTCCCCTCGTATCGTAATGATAGTTGCACCGCAAACCTCTCCATTTGCTCCCTGATGCATCGTAGCGACATCCGTCGAGCACGTGCTCCGGCCGCCGCCGTTTTGGTCGCCGTCGTTGACTCCGTCCATCCCCGCTCGAACCACGGCCACCCACGGATGCGTCTCTCTCCCCTCTTTCAAACGCGCCCTTCTGCGCGTCGAACGGTGGCCCGTAGAGCAAACCCGAAGCGGGCACCGCCGCGGCCTGTCGTCGCTGGCGGTTAAACGCCGGTGGCCGATGTGGCGCCGTCATTAGGGGCTAATCACGCCCTAATTAACCCCCCTTGCTCACTGACAAATGGGCCCCACGCCCTAATTAACCCTAGCTTTATTTCTGCTTAGATTAGTCATAACCCCGCGGGAGCCACGCGTCAGCTTTGACCTTGCTGACATGGCCTTTGACCGGCCCCACACGTCAGTGACTCATGCCAGCATTGTGTCACTAACCAGTGGACCCCACTGGTCAGGTTTGACCTGGGGCGCCCAGTTGACCTGCTGAGTCATCAGGGTGACGTCATGCTTGACGCAATAATTCATTTTTCTGGAATTAGTTTATATTCAAAAATTCCAGAAAATTGCCTAAACTTCTAAAAATCATAGAAATTCAACCGTAACTCCAAATAAAATAAATTATATATGTAAAATTATCAGAAAAATTCAAGGAATCCATCTGTACCATTTTCATGCATGTTTGAACAATGTTTGTCCTCTGTTTTGGACAAAACAAATAAAGGGCATTTAAATAACATATATGGAGTTGGAATTTGAATCTTGTATTCAAACCAACTTCATTTAAATCATAACTAGATGCATTAGCTCAAATCACAGCATATTGCCATGTCATGATCATGCATCATATTGTCGCATATGCATTGATTGTGTTCTTCTCTTTTGCCGCGTGTTTGTCCCCTCTTCAGTAGACGACGTTCCGACGATGTGTATGACACCGATGAAGACTATATCATCTTCAGAAGTGCCAGGCAAGCACAACCCCCTTGTTCATTCTGATACAAGCCCACTCTCTCGCTCCTGCTCTCTTTTACTGCATTAGGACGAACAACGATCATCTGTTACTTGTTGCGGTAGTTGAACCCCTTATCCTCTGCATGACCTGTCATTGCCACAGTAAATAGATGAAACCCACTAGCATGAGTAGGAGTTGTTTGAGCCCTGATGTGCCTACTCATTCATGCTTGTTTGTCATGCCTGCTACTGCATAGAGTTGTGTCAGGTCTGATTCATCGGGATGAATCGGAGGTGTGTGAACATGTCCTACTATGTGTGAGCTAAGTGTGTGAACACGTTTTGGTAAAGGTAGCGGTGAGAGGCCATGTAGGAGTACATGGTGGGTTGTCTCATTGAAACCGTCCTCAGGAACTGAGTTCTGTGTCTGTGATCCATGAACAGCTACTACCACTCATTGGGATCCTTAATTGACCCTCTCGGCTTCTTAATCACCCTAGTACTCTGTCCAGGAGTTGCAACTAGTTTCTGGTGTTTGTAGGTTATGTGTTGGCGGCCGTGTGTAGCGCTGACCCTAGGGTGGGCTATGTGCGGTAGATACACCGTGGCACGGGATGTACCGGGCGCCCGTTTGGTGTCTCGGGAACCCTGTATCACATCGTTCGGGGCCGTATGTGGAAACCTCGGCCGGACTCCCTGCGGATGGAACCTGGATAGGCGATAAACCTGGACTAGAGACTTGAATGTTTAGGTAGGCCGTGGCCGACACCCTCGTTGGGCTTCCGCTTGAAGGTTGCCGAGTACATGTCGTGAAATGACGGTAAGTGGTGGGAGCGTGTTTGAAGAAGTACACCCCTGCAGGGTTATCATTGTCTATTCGAATAGCCGGATTCCTCGGATATGGAAACTTGGACCCCTTGCATAGTTCATAGACAATTGAAAGTGGATACCCTAAAACTTGCAAGATAAGTGTGAGTGCTATGGATGGCCTTCTCGTAGGGAGACGGGAGCGGATCCATAGTGGTGTATTGAATGGTGAATATGTGGACTCGTGTGCGCCACCTCAAAAGAGTTGCTTGCAGTCGTAGTTCAGGTTAGCCACTGAGTCAAAGCTGGCTTCCTGCAGTTAAACTCCACCACCCCCCTTGTTGATACCGATGCATATGTAGCTAGTTCTGATGTAAGTCTTGCTGGGTACATTTGTACTCACGTTCGCCTATTTTATGTTTTGCAGAGGGACGTCAGTCTCGCTAGTAGTTACGCGTGGACTTCGACGTTTAGCTTGATACCTCAGCTACGATCTTGTGCCTCGGCAGGATCTGGTAGATAGTCAGGCTTCTCAGCCTTTTTCATTTGTAGTGTCTGTACTCAGACATGTTAAGCTTCCGCTTTGTGCTTTTGACTTGTATGCTCTGAATGTTGGGTCATGAGACCCATGTTTGTAATATCTCGCTCCTCGAGCCTAATGAATAAATACTTTGAGTCGTAGAGTTATGTTGTGATGCCATGTTGTATTTACACATATCGAGCATATTGTGTGTATGATTGAAATGCTTGGTATGTGTGGGATCCGACAATCTAGTTGTTTATCCTTGGCAGCCTCTCTTATGGGGAAATGTAGTCTAGTGCTTCCATGAGCCATAGTAGTCCGCTACAGCCCGGTTCACCGGAGTCCTGCTAGCCCAGCACTACTGCTCAGGACACTTGACTGGCCGGCATGTGTTTCCACTTCGTTCCTATGTCTGTCCCTTCGAGGAAATGTCACGCTGTGATATCCGGAGTCCTGCCTAGCCTGCTACAGCCCGGGTTCCCCGGAGTCCTGTTAGCCCAGTGCTACAGCCCGGAATCACTCGCTGATGACCGACATGCTCGATGTGGTTCATGTATGCCTGTCTCCATAGGTCTGTGCTGCTTTGGGTTCATGACTAGCCATGTCGGCCCGGGTTCCCTGTCATATGGATGCTAGCGACACTATCATATACGTGAGCCAAAAGGCGCAAACGGTCCCGGGCCATGGTAAGGCGACACCCGTGGGAATACCGTGCGTGAGGCCGCAAAGTGATATGAGGTGTTACCGGCTAGATCAATGTGACTTGGAATCGGTGTCCTGACAGCTTTCTTGCCCGCACACCTCCCCTCAAAATGGCAAAGCGGAACGCCTTATTCGTACAACTAATGATATCGTGCGCACTCTCCTTCTCCAAGCCAACTTAACTCCTCCATTTTGGGTGGAAGCCCTTCATACCGCCACCTACCTTCTCAACAGGCGTCCCTCACGTGCCATTACACCATATACGCCATACTATCTTCTCCACGGCGTGCAGCCCGACTTCACTCATCTTCGTGTGTTCGGTTGTCTATGCTACCCAAACCTCTACGCCACCATGGACAACAAGCTCTCCCCTCGCTCCTCTCCTTGTGTTTTTCTTGGTTATCCCCTGGAACACAAAGGATACAGGTGCTACGACCTCACCACTCGTCGCGTTATCGTTTCCCGACACGTTGTTTTCGACGAAGCAATTTTTCTGTATCGCCAACACACCCCAGACCACACACCCCTTACGTCCACACCGGATCACTATGCAGTTTCCCTCCCCCAGCCGCATCACTTGGATCCCGCGCCTGCTACCTCGTACGGGCCCCACGCTCCACCATCACCAGATTCGCCCCGCACTCCCGCGCCCTCCGCTGCCGCGTGCCGCTCCCCCGCTGGCCAGTCCGCTTCGCCCGCACGCTCCACCTCGTCCCGCACGCCCGGTCCACCCAGCCCCAACGGCTCCCACGCCTCGTGCTCCACGCCCGATTCCCCAGTCACGGCAACTTCGCTTGCAACTTCCGCTTCCTTTGACTCCTCCTCGGATCCATCGCCAGATCCCCCTACCACCAGCCTAGACAGCCCACCGGATCCTCCTCGCTTTCCGCTCCGTCCACTCCGCCTGCGCCACAAATTCCTCCCCGCGCCATACCCGTACAGCCACCCCGGAACGCACACAGGATGTCCACACGCGCCAAAACTGGTTTTCTCATGCCCAAACGTTTATTTCTTGCTAATGCCACCTCACCCACTATTTCTCCCATACCACCCACCTACAAATCAGCCCTCAAAGACCCGCATTGGCACCAAGCTATGTTAGAAGAATATCATGCTTTAATGGATAACTTTACTTGGTCTTTGGTGCCTAAGCCTGCAGGTGTCAACATCGTCACGGGCAAGTGGATATTTCGTCACAAGTTCAACACTGATGGATCATTGGCCTGTTACAAAGCTCGGTGGGTTGTTCGTGGGTTCACTCAGCAAGAGGGTGTGAACTATGGTGACACATTCAGCCCGGTGGTGAAGCCGGCCACTATTCGCGTGGTGCTCAGTATTGCTACATCTCAGTCATGGCCAATTCACCAACTTGATGTCAAGAATGCCTTCCTTCACGGCGATCTCAATGAGACAATGTATTTCTCCCAACCAGCAGGCTTTGTGGATCCCTCCCGGCCCGACCATGTATGCCTACTTCGCAAGTCCTTATATGGCCTGTAGCAAGCTCCACGCACATGGTTTCTTCAGTTCCAAGCATTCCTCTTGTCATTGGGATTCCGGGCTTCCAAGTGTGATTCATCCTTGTTCATCAAGCACCATGGCACCTCCATTGCATATTTGCTCGTTTATGTGGATGACATCATTCTCACGGCTAGCTCCTCCGCCGTTCTTACATCCATCATCAACTCCCTCAAGTCGGAATTCTCCATGACGGATCTTGGCACTCTCCATCATTTTATGGGCATCAATGTCACCACCAAAAACTCCGGCCTTTTCCTATGCCAACAACAATACACCCTTGAGATATTAGAGCGCGCCAAGATGCTAAACTGTAAGCCCGTCTCCACACCTATCGACACCAGCTCCAAAACCTCCTCCCACGACGGCAAACTCCTCTCCAATCCCACCCACTATCGCAGCCTGGCTGGCGCCCTACAATACCTTACTCTCACCCAGCCTGACATTGCCCATGCCGTTCAACAAGTCTGCTTATTCATGCATGCTCCCCAAGATACTCACATGCAACTTGTTAAACGGATCCTTCGGTACTTACAGGGCACCTCTCATTATGGTCTCCAACTATATAAGTCCTCCTCCATGGACCTTGTTGCCTACACTGATGCGGATTGGGCAGGTTGTCCGGATACACGTAAGTCTACTTCTGGCTTTTGTGTGTTCCTTGGATCCAATCTTGTCTCTTGGTCCTCAAAGAGGCAACCTACTATCTCTCGTTCAAGTGCCGAAGCGGAATACCGGGGCGTAGCCAACTGTGTGGCCGAATCATGCTGGTTGCGTCAACTTCTCCATGAGCTTCATCTTCCTCCTACACGGGCCACAATTGTGTATTGTGACAACATCAGTGCCTCGTACCTTGCCTGCAACCCGGTGCAACATCAACGCACCAAGCACATTGAGATTGATCTATACTTCATCCAAGACCGCGTGGCTCTTGGCGAGGTCTGTGTTCTTCACGTTCCGTCGACCTCTTAGTTTGTTGATGTGTTTACAAAGGGGTTGCCGTCTCAGGTGTTCACAGATTTTCGATCCAGCCTGAACATCCTTCCACATGGAGTTCCGGCTGAGGGGGGGTGTTAGCCAAAATCTGTACTCATGTAACGTTGTGTACTTACACCGTGTTTATAGGATCAGGAGACCACGTCGGGCCCGAGTGCCACTTGTATAGGACGTGTAGTTCTCCTTGATATATGCTCTGTACTGTGATCCGCAAATCAATCAAGGAAATATCTTTCCAACTATCGATACTCAAAAATAATTTTTAAAGATCATTTTTTCAAAGCACCACAAGTGTTATTTATTCATTAAGTTTTGGATGCAGGTTGAACAGTCGAACGCTTTTGTTTGCAAAGATATATTTTTTTATCTATTTTGCCTAAATTTACTATTCACCCTCGGATGCTTGTGAGCTCTAGATCAGAATGAATATCTGAAGAAACCTATCGATATTTGTTACACATGAGATGGCCACCACATACTTTGTCAAATAAACAACTTCCGAATCAATGCATTTTGGTGTTCCGTGCAGCGCACGATCATCTTACTAGATTTTTAATAAATAAATGACCGCCGTGAATACAAACAACAACAGTACATATAACATCACAGCCGCAAACTGATACATTTTAGCATAGCAAAAATATTACTTGCTCACACTTATAACATTCCGTCTCATAAAATAGTACCATTCATAGTTGGACACGCATTTAAATGTTTAGTCTCACACGAAAGCGATAAATAAAACGTGAAAAATTGTCGAACTCTGTCCCAGTGCCATGTCGCATTACAATCGATAAAAGTATCCAACAACGGCAGGGAAACCTTCTACGGGACTAAAACACTACCGATGCTAATACCTATTCCTTCTCCATGATTTTAACAATTTTCATCTTGACCTTCTCTAATTTGTTCACCTCTGAAAAAATAATTTCCGTGACAATACGTGGCCTTGACGCACTAATCTCTTCCTGGTCAAATTCATGTGTCCAGCGATCTCCGTCCCAGTATTTTATGCACCACATCACAAAAAGTCCACAAGACACTCTGCAATAAACATGTGTGATTAGCTTAGGATGTAGCATGCACTTGCTTGTACTCATTTAACTTACCCATCTTTTTGTCTCGGCATTTTATACTAATTTATTGGCCACGATGAGACATCTGGAATTTTTTTGCTTCAAGAGTTGAGTTGGCCTCCATAATATCCTTAGAAATTTCAGCTCTCTGAAACAAATTAACAAAACCAGAATATAATGTATGACCAAATATTTTTCTGAATGCGAGTGCGAAAATTATAGCGTACCAGGGTGGAAATCATATTGCGAATTCTTTGGCTAATTGCCCCTTTAGAATTTGAGTCAAGAATTTGAAACTCCTCCTTGACTGTGTGCATCACTATGGTTAAATATTACTTGCTCACACTTATAACATTCCGTCTCATAAAATAGTACCATTCATAGTTGGACACGCATTTAAATGTTTAGTCTCACATGAAAGCGATAAATAAAACGCGAAAAATTGTTGAACTCTGTCCCAGTGCCATGTCGCATTACAATCGATAAAAGTATCCAACAATGGCAGGGAAACCTTCTACGGGACTAAAACCCTACCGATGCTAATACCTATTCCTTCTCCATGATTTTAACAATTTTCATCTTGACCTTTTCTAATTTGTTCACCTCTGAAAAAATAATTTCCGTGCAATACGTGGCCTTGACGCATTAATCTCTTCCTGGTCAAATTCATGTGTCCAGCGATCTCCGTCCCAATATTTTATGCACCACATCACAAAAAGTCCACAAGACACTCTGCAATAAACATGTGTGATTAGCTTAGGATGTAGCATGCACTTGCTTGTACTTATTTAACTTACCCATCTTTTTGTCTCGGCATTTTATACTCATTTATTGGCCATGATGAGACATCTGGAATTTTTTGCTTCAAGAGTTGAGTTGGCCTCCATAATATCCTTAGAAATTTCAGCTCTCTGAAACAAATTAACAAAACCAGAATATAATGTATGACCAAATATTTTTCTGAATGCGAGTGCGAAAATTATAGCGTACCAGGGTGGAAATCATATTGCGAATTCTTTGGCTAATTGCCCCTTTAGAATTTGAGTCAAGAATTTGAAACTCCTCCTTGACTGTGTGCATCACTATGGTTATCCAATGATTATCATTAACGTGCATAGGAAAATATGCCTACATAGTAACCAAATGATGTTAGTGCAATTAAATAGTATTGACTAATAAAAACAAATAAATATGAAAGCAATACCTTGTCCCGTCTGAAATACTCATCCATTACTCTTGCGAGGACTTTTGTTTTCTTTGTAACATTCTCTGAGTCTAAATCATTTACTGACTTGGTATTTCCCCTTGCCCTATTCAACATAAATTTGGGGAACCATGTTGTTGATATGTAACGATCAGAAAAATCACGGTGTTGTAGGTGTTTACTATATGCATTGATGATCTGCATACATAAACAAAAAATTTCTATCAACTTGTGAAGTACAAATGAGAGTTTTGTTAAAACCAAACTCATACTTACAGCACCATTCAACCATTTAAACGTCAGGACATCGTGAAGCATAGCTGGCGTGCATATGTCCCCATCTGGTGGCGGCACATCAACCACGGTTCGGTGTGCATGCTTCTTTGACGACGCGAGAGTCTCAACAAAAACTCTGGCTGCCTCTATGTGATCCGGAGTCATATTACTTGCTAGAATTGAATGTGGTGACGATGCAAACAGATCTAAAACAATGCAGCTACAGTCGGTTATATAATAAAAGAATTACATAACACGTGAATGAATTATAAAGTAGTATTTGACTTACTTTTTTAACACGTTTCTTGCGGGTAATGAGTAGGCCGTAGGGGGATTGACAATATTTCGACTTTTTTCTTTTGCGCTTACCTTCATTTTCCTGACTGCCTTCACCATTACCTATGTAGCTCTCTGCAGGGAAACTCTCAAATGTGCCTTCGGACTTTGTTGGTGACAAAGCATCCATAGACTCACCAGAAATATCAGCATTCTGCAGGGTTCGGGACATAGACAGAAAGTCTTTTGTCCGTACAGTTGATGCCGAAGATGAAGTGTTTCCATTATTGTCTATAATGAAAGGATCAATAGCTTCACCTTTACCCCGGTGTCGTCGTCGGAGCACCCGTTGTCAATCAACGGGCACGGGAGGGTATCATTCATACCCGTAGGTGATTCAATATCTGGCCAATATTTTGATGACTTGTACTTGCCATTCTCCATCCCAACTCCTTCACCTACATTATCAAATTCGTCATTGTTGTCCCTCTTATTGGGTTTGTACAACACACCTTCCGTGTTCAACCTTTCCATTACCATCTACAAACACAAATGAAACACGATAAGTAGTTGAACAATTAAAACACGTTCAATACAACTTCTAAATTACCTGTGCACATCTTTCGGGTATATTGAGAACCTCCCTTTGAAGCAGCTTTATGTATGTCATCACATGGTCCATACTATAAGTCGTGTTCGATGAAATCGTGCACGTGCTTGGCTTTCTACTCCTGCCACCACCTTTTCGTTTAGGTTTCTTCGTTTCTTCCTCTGGGACAGTCCCTTCACGTGCTACCTTAGCACGTCTGTACTCTTCACTAATGCAGTTTTCAATCTGTACAACAAAAAATAAAATGAATTAAATAACGAATATGTCATAGTCGTCTCGCTTTTCCCCTTCAGTTTCTGGCCAGTTAAGCATTAGTGGGTATTCACGAGACAAAGGATCAAATGTATCCACACCAATTGGCTCAACTTTTTCCCAGTATATATACTGCATGATAGTAAACACAAATAGTCAGACACATAGATCACATAATATGTACATACAACTATTACGAAATGACTTGTACCTGAAGAAGAGCCAAGTTCCCGATAGGCCACTTGAATTTTTCAAGATCTTCGACCGTTTTTTAATAGCATCCATGCACACCCCCAACGTGAAATCGTTTCAATTGTACGACTTGATAGCGTTCACGTCCTCCACCATTTTGTAATAATGATAAGGAACAAACTTGGTGGATTGTGGTGCTAAGACTGTACCCATAAGAACCAGTACGGCCCTTCTCACAAAATCATCATCATATGACTGACTATCAACAATATTGGGATGGCCACGGCGGTGCGACCATCGGATCGGGGTGAGGTCATGCGTGGAGGCGGCGGGGTTAGGCTGTCCTGGGGCGAGGTAATGGTGGCGTGGTTTCCATGCCATGCACGCATGTACAGCGTCATAGACGTGGTCACACCATAGTGGGCCCCTTGTCCCGTCCCGTAAAACTACCACCAGCTGACCCATGATGCATTTATTGAAAACATGCATTATACTTTAACAGTTCTAGTTTAATACCACATCGCTAAGCCGGTGCGCCATTGACTCCTTTATATAATTTTATTTTGCTCAATGAACAAACATCTGAGTCGCTAAGCCGGTGCGCCATTGACTCCTTTATATAATTTTATTTTGCTCAATGAACAAACATCTGAGAAAACACCTAAAACACCTAACAGTAGTTTTTTTCGACATCCTTCAAATGAACCCAATTTTATTCATAGTGTTCTACCATCATGACTAGGATGCACGACAAGTTTCGTGGCTTTTTACCACTTTACGAATTTTCTATAATTTTTTCGGTGAAAACACCTAAAACACTGACCGTACGTGACACAACGTGCTATTGGTGTCGAAATACGATCAATTTTTGGATTCAATGTGGGTGTGGGCATACCAGCTCACTTGGAAAATTTGAGGCCATTCCGAATATGTCAAAAAATTGACCTCGTTCTTCGGATACCGTTCGGGTAGGAGCAAATCATTTTGTACGATTTTCACCGAGAAAACATAGTAAACCACTCTTCAGATGTGTTTGGTCTGCCAATACGTTCAAATTTTAGTTGAGTGTTGGGGGTGGGCATATCAACTCATTTGCAAACATTGAGGTAATTCTCAAGGGTGCTTTTTAATGTATATACACATAATTTATAAAATATAAACAAACATACATATGTATAAACAATTGTGATGTTTTTCTATATATTTCATAATTTTTTTATAATGTATAAATAAACACATTAGTAAAAGATAATTTCTGAATATTAATTAAAACACAAAAAACAATATAAATGACACGGGGCGTCTGTCCGGACAGTTTTTCGTTTATTTTGCATCTTTCCTTTGTTCTTCCAACAATTTTCGGGTTACAATATTTTTAACAATATTGATAATGTTCGAATAGCACGATAATTCATTACATCATTAAATAAAACATAACAAATTTTTTTAGATAAACCGATCCGACTTCATTCATAATTAAACATAAACTTAAACCGCTCCGACTACATAACTTAGAACCGAATTTAAATTTAAACATAAACTTAAATTAAACCTAAATCTAAACCTAGACTACTCCTCGTCGCTGCCGCCAGTGAGGTCGATGACCGGCGCCATGCCGCCATCGCCGTCGTCGCCGCTGGACTCGTCGTCCGACCCCCACAGGTCCGCCTCCTCCCGCGCCTGCTACAGCTGCACTGCCGCCAAGGCCGCCTCCCGGTCCGCGGTCTTGCGCACCGCCACCAAGGCCGCCTCGTCTACCGACTGGGCCAGCACCGCAAGCAGCCCTGGCGTGTCGTCAGGGTCGCCGTCCTGCATGAGGGCGGCCTGCTCCGGTGGGATGGGGACCAGCGCCGGGGCAGGGGGCGGCTTCTCTGCCGGGGACCGTGGGGCGGGAGCAGGTGCGGCGTGGTGGCGGTGGCTAGACCCGACCTCGACGGTGATTTCTCCGACGGGCTGGCCGGCCGCCACATCCCTGAACGCGCCGGGGACGACGTCGAAATCTTTGCCCCGCTAGAAGCCACGGCGGGCCCTATGGTTGTACCGGCCGCCAGGGAAAGCACGGAGCTGCGCCGTCGGCGGCGGCAGGCCAAGGGTAGGTCGGCCGTCCGCGCCGATCCTCCATGGCCCCGGCACCTTTGTCGCCGGCGGCACCATCAGGCTGAACCGCGCCAGGTCCTCGGTGTCGCCGATCGTGAGGCTGGACGGCCAAGCGCCGCCCGGCCAAGCCCCCTCGTCGGAGTCGCTCGAAGACATGGCGGCCGCGGTGGAGGGGAGAATATGGAGTGGCGCGATGGAGGGGAAAAGATGCGGTGGAGAAGGCCGGCACGGGTTGGCCTAATCTCGAAATACGCCAACCCAACAAGTACCTTCGGAGACACCTGTAGAGCACCTTTATAATCACCCAGTTACGTTGTGAAGTTTGGTAGCACACAAAGTGTTCCTCTGGTAAACGGGAGTTGCATAATCTCATAGTCATAGGAACATGTATAAGTCATGAAGAAAGCAATAGCAATATAGTAAACGATCGTGTGCTAAGCTAACAGAATGGGTCATGTCAATCACATCATTCTCCTAATGATGTGATCCCGTTAATCACATGACAACTCATGCCTATGGTTAGGAAACATAACCATCTTTGATCAACGAGCTAGTTTAGTAGAGGCATACTAGTGACACTCTGTTTGTCTATGTATTCACACATGTATTATGTTTCCGGTTAATACAATTCTAGCATGAATAATAAACATTTATCATGATATAAGGAAATAAATAATAACTTTATTATTGCCTCTAGGGCATATTTCCTTTAGAGTATTCAACCCAAATTTATTGATTCGACACAAGGGGAGCCAAGAATATTCTCAAGTATTAGCAGCTGAGTTGTCAATTCAACCACACCTGGATAACTTAATATCTGCAGCAAAGTATTTAGTAGTAAAGTAATATGGAAGTAACGGTAACAGTAGCAATGTAATATTTTTGGGTTTTGTAGTGATTGTAACAGTAGCAACGGAAAAGTAAATAAGCGAAGAACAATATGTGAAAAGCTCGTAGGCATTGGATCGGTGATGGAGAATTATGCCGGATGCGGTTCATCCATCTAACAGTCATAACATAGGGTGACACAGAACTAGCTCCAATTCATCAATGTAATGTAGGCATGTATTCCGAATATAGTCATACGTGCTTATGGAAAAGAACTTGCATGACATCTTTTGTCCTACCCTCCCGTGGCAGCGGGGTCCTAATGGAAACTAAGGGATATTAAGGCCTCCTTTTAATAGAGTACCGGACCAAACCATTAACACATAGTGAATACATGAACTCCTCAAACTACGGTCATCACCGGGAGTGGTCCTGATTATAGTCACTTCGGGGTTGCCGGATCATAACACATAGTAGGTGACTATAGACTTGCAAGATAAGATCAAGAACTCACATATATTCATGAAAACATAATAGGTTCAGATCTGAAATCATGGCACTCGGACCCTAGTGACAAGCATTAAGCATAGCAAAGTCATAGCAACATCAATCTAAGAACATAGTGGATACTAGGGATCAAACCTAACAAAACTAACTCGATTACATGATAAATCTCATCCAACCCATCACTGTCCAGCAAGCCTACGATGGAATTACTCACGCACGGCGGTGAGCATCATGAAATTGGTGATGGAGGATGGTTGATGATGACGATGACGACGGATTCCCCTCCCCAGAGCCCTGAACGGACTCTAGATCAGCCCTCCCGAGAGAGTTTAGGGCTTGGCGGCGGCTCCATATCGTAAAATGCGATGAATCTTTCTCTCTGATTTTTTTCTCCTCGAACACGATTATATGGAGTTGGAGTTGAGGTCAGTGGAGCTCCAGGGGCCCACGAGGCAGGGGGCGCGTCCAGGGGGGCAGGCGCGCTCCCCACCCTCATGGCAAAGGTGTGGGCCCCCTAGCCTTGATTCTTTCGCCAGTATTTTTATTATTTCCAAAAATAATCTCCGTGGACTTTCAGGTCATTCCGAGAACTTTTGTTTCTGCACATAAATAACACCATGGCAATTCTGCTGAAAACAGGGTCAGTCCGGGTTAGTTCCATTCAGATCATGCAAGTTAGAGTCCAAAACAAGGGCAAAAGTGTTTGGAAAAGTAGATACGATGGAGACGTATCAACTCCCCCAAGCTTAAACCTTTGCTTGTCCTCAAGCAATTCGGTTGATAAACTGAAAGTGATAAAGAAAAACATTTACAAACTCTGTTTGCTCTTGTTGTTGTAAACATGTAAAGCCAGCATTCAAGTTTTCAGCAAAGATTATGATCTAACCATATTCACAATAACTCTTAGGTCCCATGTTTACTCATATCAATGGCATAATCAACTAGCAAGCAATAATAATAAATCTCAGATGACAACACTTTCTCAAAACAATCATAATATGATATAACAAGATGGTATCTCGCTAGCCCTTTCTGAGACCGCAAAACATAAATGCAGAGCACCTTTAAAGATCAAGGACTGACTAAACATTGTAATTCATGGTAAAAGAGATCCAGTCATAGTCATACCCAATATAAATTAATAGTAATGGATGCAAATGACAGCGGTGCTCTCCAACTGGTGCTTTTTAATAAGAGGGTGATGACTCAACATAAAAGTAAATAGATAGGCCCTTCGCAGAGGGAAGCAGGGATTTGTAGAGGTGCCAGAGCTCGGTTTTGAAATAGAGATGAATAATATTTTGAGTGGCATACTTTCATTGTCAACATAACAACCAAGAGATGGCGGTATCTTCCATGCTACACACATTATAGGCGGTTCCCAAACAGAATGGTAAAGTTTATACTCACCCTCCACCAACAAGCATCAATCCATGGCTTGCTCGACAACGAGTGCCTCCAACTAACAACAGTCCCGGGGGAGTTTTGTGTGCAATTATTTTGATTTGATTTGCATAAAGCATGGGACTGGGCATCCCGGTGACCAGCCATTTTCTCGTGAGTGAGGAGCGGAGTCCACTCCTCTTGAGAATAACCCGCCTAGCATGGAAGATATGGACAACCCTAGTTGATACATGAGCTATTCAAGCATACAAAACAGAATTTCATTTGAAGGTTTAGAGTTTGGCACATACAAATTTACTTGGAACGGCAGGTAGATAGCGCATATATAGGAAGGTATGGTGGACTCATATGGAATAACTTTGGGTTTTAAGGGATTGGATGCACAAGTAGTATTCCCGCTTAGTACAAGTGAAGGCTAGCAAAAGACTGTGAAGCGACCAACTAGAGAGCGACAACAGTCGTGAAAATGCATTAAAATTAATAAACATTGAGTGCAAGCATGAGTAGGACATAATCCACCATGAACATAATATCGTGAAGGCTATGTTGATTTGTTTCAACTACATGTGTGAACATGTGCCAAGTCAAGCCACTTGAATCGTTCAAAGGAGGATACCACCCCATCATACCACATCACAACCATTTTAATAGCATGTTGGCACACAAGGTAAACCATTATAAGCTCCTAGCTAATTAAGCATGGCATAAGCAACTATAATCTCTAATTGTCATTGCAAACATGTTTATTCATAATAGGCTGAATCAGGAACGATGAACTAATCATATTTACAAAAACAAGAGAGGTCAAGTTCATACCAGCTTCTCCCATATCAATCAGTACATCATATATCGTCATTATTGCCTTTCACCTGCACGACCGAACGATGTGAATAATAATAATAGTGCACGTGCATTGGACTAAGCTGAAATCTGCGAGCATTCAATAAACAGGAGAACACAAGGCAATATGGGCTCTTGGTTAAATCAACAATAATGCATATAAGAGCCACTTCAACATTTTCATCATGGTCTTCTCCTATCGACCCCCAAAGAAAAGAAAAGAAATAAAACTATTTACACAGAAAAGCTCCCAACAAGCAAAAGAAGAACAGGAAATCTTTTTGGGTTTTCTTTTTAATTACTACTACTACAACAAGAAAGTAAACTAGCTGAAAGCTACAACTAATTTTTTGGTTTTTCTTAAAGTTTTTCAAACACACAAGAAGAAAGCAAGAAAAAGGAAAATAAACTAGCATGGATATTACAATGAAAGAGTATGAGCACCAACATCTAGCAATGAATGTGTAAACATAAATGTAATGTTGGTGGGAAATACGTACTCCCCAAGCTTAGGCTTTTGGCCTAAGTTGGTTTATTGCCACGGATGGCCTGGCGGATATCCAAAGTTATAACCGGGGTCGTACTGAGAAGAAGAAGCCTATGATTGCCACTGGTTGGCAATCATCTCCGGATCCCACTGGTAATTAGACTGTCGTAGAGCATCAAATTGTGGTTCCGGCTCTGGCTCTGTAGCTGATGTAGGGTTCCGGTAGGCGTGAATGGCCGCCAGCGGAACGAGATACTGACCTGCAGATAAATCAAACAAGGAAGGAGGAGGCTAGGTAATTGTCTCAGTGTGATGTTTATCAAAGAACAATTTGTATTTAAGCGCCCTTTCCCTATTATTAACAATAAAATCATGCGCTACCATACTCTTATAATCTAAATAAACAGTAGGCAGCAATTTTTCTTCTGTTTCATAGTGGCTAATAGGTATGTTATAGTATGCAGCAAGGCGTGAAGCATAGACACCTCCAAAGATGGGGCCTTTGTACGGTTCAGACTTAACCGTTTGGCGATAATAGCGCCCATACTAACAGAGTCATCACGAATAAAGCATGGAACAAAATAATAATATCAGGGACACTAAGGTTTCCACAGTATCCGTGACCAATTAAGCAACGACTAGCAAATATTGCAAAGTAGCGTAAAACAGGAAAATGTATGCTAGTGATTCTTGCATCAGAAACCTTCCTAGTTTCCCCTACAGTAATAGTATCACTAAACCTGTCCACATCTCTACGATGTGGTTCCTCTAAGCTACCCTCGAAAGGTATTTTGCAAACCCTGCAAAATTCATATAGTGACATCTTCTTAACCACATCATATAAATGAAACTCTACTAAAGGAGGTGATTCCTTAGGATAATAGTAGAAGTTTTGCACAAAAGTATTGGTGAGTAAGAGATACTGTTCGCGTTGGTCACGAAGGAAGTCGGTGAGGCCTGCATTCTCAGCCAATTCATAAAAATCATCATAAATCCCGGCTGCTCTCAAGAAAGTATCGGAAGGCCATTCAAACGGCCGAACCTCCACGGTGCAAGGCAGATTATATTTGGGCCTCTCTGCTTCTTCACTTTGCTTTACTTTCGAGCTTCGGCTCGATGAGCCCCTCAAAAATCTCTTCATCGTTTTCTGAAAATTTCTAAATTTTTTAGTAATTTCAAATAAAAGTGAACCAAGCTCAACAAAATTGATAGCAACTACTCCTACAAGTGCCTAGAGCCTATATCATGCATTAGAACTACTTGGAACCATATAAATTTGACATGCAAGCTCAAGAACATGGTCACCTAGGTAGCACAAATTTGCAATGAATAAAGCACTAGAACAAAAACTAATTGGACCAATGGAGGATTCACATACCAAGGAACAATCCCCCAAAGCAGTTTTGTGAGAGGTGCTTTGAGCAAGGAGATCGAAAATCGTAGCGAAGTAAGCTAGAACTCGTGCTTGAGCTGGTTGGTGATTTTTTTGGGAGGAAGAAGAAGTGTGTGGGTGCAGGAATAAGTGGAGGGGAGCCACCATGGGCCCATGAGGCAGGGGGGCGCGCCCTGGACCCTCGTGGCCAGGTGCTTGCTCCCCCTGTTGTGTTCTCAGTGCCAGATATTCTCATATATTTTCAGAAAAAACCATATTAAATTGGCAGGGCATTTGGAGAACTTTTATTTTTGGGGTATTTTTATATTGTACGGATAATCCAGAAAACTGGTAAAAAAATACTATTTTTACTTTATTTCAACTAAATAACAGAAAGTAGAAGAAGGGTACAGAAGGTTGTAATTTCTAACTTCATCCATCTCATGCTCATCAAAAGGAGACATGCTCATGCTCATCAACTAAATAACAAACTCATTCCGAATAACATGGAACCGAAGAAATTTCGAATAACACTATGTTACCTCAACGGGGATATGCACATCCCCAATAATAAGAATATCATATTTCTTCTTGAAAGTAGGAAGAGGATATTCAAAACCTCCAATAATAATCGATGGAATTTTTCCAATAGAATTGATACTTTGGACTTGAGGTTGTTTCCTCGGAAAGTGTACCGTATGCTCATTACCATTAACATGAAAAGTGACATTGCCTTTGTTGCAATCAATAATAGCCCCTGTAGTATTCAAAAAATGTCTTACAAGAATAATAGACATACTATCGTCCTCGGTAATATCAAGAATAACAAAGTCTGTTAAAATAGTAACGTTCGCAACCACAACAGGCACACCCTCAAGAATAATGAAGTCTGTTAAAATAATAACAATGTTTGTTAAAATAGTAACGTTTGAGCATATCAGTTAAACACATACGCAAGAAGATAGGTCTAATCATTCCAGCAAAGCGCTCAAAATCCTCATCATCCTTTTTCTTGGATGGTTTGGGAGGAAAAGGCATGGGTTTCTGAACCCATGGTTCTCTTTCTTTACCGTGCTTCCTAGCAACAAAGTCTCTCTTATCATAACGTTGATTCTTTGATTGTGGGTTATCAAGATCAACTGCAGGTTCAATTTCTACATCATTATCATTGCTAGGTTGAGCATCAACATGAACATCATCATTAACATTATCACTAGGTTCATGTTCATTACCAGATTGTGTTTCAGCATCAGAAATAGAAATATCATTGGGATTCTCAGGTGTTCAGCAATAGGTTCACTAGAAGCATGCAAAGTCCTATCATTTTTCTTTTTCTTCCTTTTAGAAGGACTAGGTGCATCTATATTATTTCTCTGAGAATCTTGCTCAATTCTCTTAGGGTGGCCTTCAGGATACAAAGGTTCCTGAGTCATTTTACCAGTTCTAGTAGCCACTCTAACAGCATAATCATTATTCTTACTATTCAATTCATGAGCAAATCATTTTGAGCTTTAAGTACTTGTTCTACTCGAGTGGTAACCATAGAAGCATGTTTACTAATGAGTTTAAGTTCACCTTTAACTCTAGACATGTAATCACCCAAGTGTTAAATAATATAAGCATTTGGTTTTAATTGTCTACCAAAATAAGCATTAAAATCTTCTTGCTTAACCATAAAGTTATCAAACTCATCCATACATTGGCTAGCAAACTTAGTAGGAGGGATTTCAGCTTTATCATATCTATACAGAGAATTTACCTTTACTACCTGTGTCGGGTTATCGAGACCATGAGTTTCTTCAATAGGTGATGAATTAAGATCATATATTTCTTCAACAAGCGGTAAATTAAGACCATGTATTTCTTCAATAGGAGGTAAATTCTTAACATCTTCAGCTTTTATACCTTTTTCTTTCATAGATTTCTTTGCCTCTTGCATATCTTCATGACTGAGAAATAGAACACCTCTTTTCTTCGGAGTTGGCTTAGGAGTTGGTTCAGGAATTGGCTCAGGAAGTGTGCAATTATTTTCATTAGTCAACATATTATTCAACAAAATTTCAGCTTCATCTGGTGTTCTTTCCCTGAAAACAGAACCAACACAACTATCCAGGTGGTCTCTGGAAGCATCGGTTAATCCATTATAAAAGATATCAAGTATTTCATTTTTCTTAAGAGGATGATCAGGCAAAGCATTAAGTAATTGGAGAAGCCTCCCCAAGCTTGTGGGAGACTCCCTTCTTCAATTTGCACAAAATTGTATATATCCCTTAAAGCAGCTTGTTTCTTATGAGCAGAGAAATATTTAGCAGAGAAGTAATAAATCATATCTTGGGGACTACGCACACAACCATATCTTAGCATCACCCTTTAATGAGAACGGAAATATTTTAAGGATATAAAAGTAGCGGGTTCTCTCATCATTAGTGAACAGGGTGGCTATATCATTTAATTTAGTAAGATGTGCCACAACAGTTTCAGATTCATAGCCATAAAAAGGATCGGATTCAACCAAAGTAATTATATCGGGATCAATGGAGAATTCATAATCCTTATCAGTAACAAAGATAGGTGAAGTAGCATAAGCAGGATCATATTTCATTCTAGCATTCAGAGTTTTTTGTTTCAGCTTAGCTAATAATTTCTTAAGATCACTTCTATCATTGCAAGCAAGAAAGTCTCTAGCAGTTTCTTCATCCATAACATAGCCCTCAGGCACAACAGGTAATTCATATTTATTAGGAGAGCCTTCATCATCACTTTCATCAATATTATCAGTTTCAATAATTTCATTCTCTCTAGCCCTAGCAAGTTGTTCATCAAGAAATTCACCAAGTGGCACAGTAGTATCAAGCATAGAAGTAGTTTCATAAGTATCATGCATAGGCAGAAGTGGCATCATCAATAACATGCGACATATCAGAATTAATAGCAGAAGCAGGTTTAGGTGTCGCAAGCTTACTCAAAACAGAAGGTGAATCAAGTGCAGAGCTAGATGGCAGTTCCTTACCTCCCCTCGTAGTTGAGGGATAAATTTTTGTTTTCGCGTCTTTCAAGTTCTTCATAGTGACCAGCAGATATAAATCCCAAGTGACTCAAAGAATAGAGCTATGCTCCCTGGCAACGGCGCCAGAAAATAGTCTTGATAACCCACAAGTATAGGGGATCGCAACAGTTTTCGAGGGTAGAGTATTCAACCCAAATTTATTGATTCGACCACAAGGGGAGCCAAAGAATAGTCTCAAGTATTAGCAGCTGAGTTGTCAATTCAACCACACCTGGATAACTTAATATCTGCAGCAAAGTATTTAGTAGCAAAGTAATATGGAAGTAACGGTAACGGTAGCAAAGTAATATTTTTGGGTTTTGTAGTGATTGTAACAGTAGCAACAGGAAAAGTAAATAAGCGAAGAACAATATGTGTAAAGCTCGTAGGCATTGGATCGGTGATGGAGAATTATGCCGGGTGCGGTTCAACATGTAACAGTCATAACATAGGGTGACACGGAACTAGCTCCAATTCATCAATGTAATGTAGGCATGTATTCCGAATATAGTCATACGTGCTTATGGAAAAGAACTTGCATGACATCTTTTGTCCTACCCTCCCGTGGCAGCGGGGTCCTAATGGAAACTAAGGGATATTAAGGCCTCCTTTTAATAGAGTACCGGACCAAAGCATTAACACATAGTGAATACATGAACTCCTCAAACTACGGTCATCACCGGGAGTGGTCCCGATTATTGTCACTTCGGGGTTGCGGGATCGTAACACATAGTAGGTGACTATAGACTTGCAAGATAGGATCAAGAACTCACATATATTCATGAAAACATAATAGGTTCAGATCCGAAATCATGGCACTCGGGCCCTAGTGACAAGCATTAAACATTGCAAAGTCATAGCAACATCAATCTCAGAACATAGTGGATACTAGGGATCAAACCCTAACAAAACTAACTCGATTACATGATAAATCTCATCCAACCCATCACCGTCCAGCAAGCCTACGATGGAATTACTCACGCACGGCGGTGAGCATCATGAAATTGGTGATGGAGGATGGTTGATGATGAAATTGTCATATGCCTCCACACCCATCATCATCAGTCTCACATCCTCCTTATCTGGCACAAACTCATCACAGCCCCACTTTAGGATCCTGTTATGGAGAATACAACATGCAAAAACAAGCCTTATCATCTGCAGGAAAATGGTGGAATGGCTTCTAATCCAGGATCTTAAATATGTTATTCGGATCTCCAAATGTCCTATCAACCGTAACTCTAGGCTTGAGTGCTTGAGACTGGAAAATCCCCGTGCAATCCTAGGATAGTTCCTAGAAGAGAACTCGTTCAGATGGTACCTAGTTTTCCTGGAGGGTGAAAGAACACCAGAGCGACATGCATCGGGTCAAGCCATGTTGTCAGCAAGAATGTTAGTATCATGGGTTGATCCTTCCCAGCCAACTAACACATATGTGAACTCCATATCGAAGTCAACAGAAACAAGCACATTCTGGCTTGTGTAGTGCTTTCTACCCCTATGTGATGCAACCTCTGACAGTAGGAATCTAGAAGTCACATGAGTATCATCTATTGCCGATACAATCATGTGATGGCACAAAAATATATAGTTACGACTGTATGACAACAGTAAAAGCATGTTATGGCATGAACTACGAGTAGTGCTCGCATTGAAATAGGGATACCATCTTGGACTCATACGAATCTTGTCAGGAGTCTGCCCAATTTGTGTTGTGGTCATTTCTCCTTTGAACTCCCAAATAGCATAGAAGACTTGATTGAAATACTTAATGGTGTCCATGGATCTCCTAAATGAGTTGTAAATCACTCTAAACATCTAATTATGACTTACATCATGAAGGAAAATGGCAAATTTCTCTTCCACGGAGTTGTTGGTGCTATCTTTGTAGTAGCCCATTGTACCTAAACGTCTCCACAAGCTTTGGAAAAGGTGCTCTTAGCATTCCAATCATGTTCACAGCCTTTACGTCACTACAGTTGTAGATGTAGTTCAGATTCGTCATCCTCTCCCTATCTCAGATTAATAGTGGACCATAATGGATGACCCACTTATCACTCCTAGGAACAGCTCTTTGTTGACCAACATGACCCAGGCCCAAATCATACTATGAGTGTTTTTGCCTGAACTACCAGCTTCATCTGTTCGTCCATAACTACCTAATCGCAACCTTGATTGTGCGGTAAGTAATGGAGAAATTGATCCTACACCATACCCAGTGACCTAATACAGGGGTGGGGTAGGTAGTATGTTGCTTACCCCCTTTGGAGCCGACAACCCACCCAAGGCGGAGACGCGGAGGACAAGACAAAGTCGAAGATGGAGGCGAGAAGCGGGTCCTAGTACCGGAGACTGAAGTCGTTGCCACCAACCGTGGCAAGAACTAGGGCTGGGTTTGTCCTAGCGTTAGATGTGAGTGAGTAAATTGGGGCGATGCTAGATTTTACGCCACCCCCTCACGGACAGATATCCGTCTCACGCCATCTCCGCCTCCATTTCGCCTGCACCGCTGCATACTCCATGCCCCCTTTGCGCTCGAGTCAAAATGGGGTTGCTTTTATGGTTCGTGAGCGTGCGAGCCAAGCCCATGTGTATGCTACCAAACACATTTTAACAGCCCCCTACTGTCCAAACCACTCCACAAATTTGTTCATACGAACTGACAGTGTCCGGCCTAGGCGTCTCTCACCACGTCGATTCTGGGCTTAGCGGGCTGAGTTGAGGACTCGTTGGTCAATTCTGTCCTAGGCCACAATTGGCGACCTATGACGCGCTATATGGAGACTCCGGAAGACTTGATGTACAAGCCAAAGATACCAGAGTTATGGAGGACTCTACCTCCACCGACGTAACCGACTAGAATATGTAACCCTAGGACCCCCCCCCACGGTGTGTTACATAAGCCGGGGCCGGGCTCGTCAATGGACACATTACAATCCCTTGGTGTTCACTTGTAGTTTGTACACACCCCAATCGTAATATATACGAGCATTAGTAGGGTATTATATTCACCGTGAGAGCCCAAACCTGGGTAAAACCTTCTCTCCTGTTACCATCCATCCCAATCTCCTAGCAGGGATAGCCTACCGAGGGATCGGCCGGATTTAGCTTCGACATACGGACTGTGTGTGATGCAACGAGCAGCAGGGGACTCTTGTAGAGGCAATCATTGGAGCTGAAGGAGGCGGCCAGCCAGTACGAAAACCTCTTCCACTTCCATGTATGATCTAGTGCTATGTTTTTATTTAGATAAGATTGGCATTATTTTGGGGCATTTTGTGTCATATGCCATCCATCATGCTTCTTTCGGTCCATCTACAATCCAATCCACTTTTGTTTGTTTGCTAGCATCTTCTGTATGTGTATTCTAGCCATAGCTCACTTGGATGGTTGCCCAAAATACGGTATGCGCGGCATGTAAATATGGGAAAACCACGTCCTATCAACGCTTCTCATGTCGTGGAGGCCCAAGGGACAGCCAGGAAGTCTAAGAGGAAACCATGTTGGTCAGTGGCAAAGCTAGTCAAGATCTTCTAGAGGGCGAATTACAAAATATAGATGTTTGGGGGTTTGGGGTACTATATTTTTTAATCTCGGGACCTTAAAAAATAAATCTTTTACAATATTTGTTTTTTTCTTGGGATCAATATCAGCAATGCAGTTCATCCAACGATACACCAAATTCCGACTATAGAACTATGACACAATCAAACCTGAATGAACAAAATGTTGAACGATCAAGGTTGCACAATCAGCCATGGCTCCGCCAGTGATGCTGGTGGTGCAGATTGGGTTTTATCTTTTTTGGGGGGTAAATGGATGAGGAAGAGATAGGCTCTAAACAATGTGGAAATCATATAAGCGTTCCTACTCTCTAGAGAGGGAGAGTTGTGCCTAATCTTCAAGGTGTTTAGGTTTTATCTCAACAAGAAATACCCTGGGAGCCAAAGAAAAGCATGTTGTGAGTGTGTCACGGCCGTTTGCCGTGTGGTCCGCAAAACACGTACTCGGCTTTTACCTATAT
Organism: Triticum urartu; assembly: GCF_003073215.2. Taxonomy (NCBI): domain Eukaryota; kingdom Viridiplantae; phylum Streptophyta; class Magnoliopsida; order Poales; family Poaceae; genus Triticum; species Triticum urartu. Next base: position 47,012,838 of record NC_053024.1, read on the forward strand.
ATACGACGAGAGTATTTCACCCTTGCGACGGCATATGGGGGGAGTAATCCGAGCACCGTTCTTCGCCGTGTGTCTTATCATGAACACTCGCCTTGGGTTGATATAGGCTGAGTGACCAATAAAATACACTCGGCGTACCAAAAAACACAAGGCAAAATGTGTTTTTCTTGTAGTGAAAGGTAGCTAATTCCGCCGAGACCAACGTACGAAGCAACCTTAGCAATCTGCTGGATCAATCTTGTGTTCGCTAGCACATGCACACGTATATAGAGCTACAAGTCGCCGGCTTGTATGATCAATACGAGCTAGCTTCACCTGCGTTGATCGATCTATCTCTCGCCGAAATGGACACGCACACGACGCCGTATTGGATGGCAACAGGGCTTTTATTACTTGAGCCCTGCTTCAGTACACCCCCCCCCCTCGCTTAACAATGAATCCTGGTCGTCGTACGATAATTTACCTGAGGAGGATTTTTAAAAGAAGGAGGAGGGTGCTTGTAGTGAAAACGTAAGTGACGTGTACATTCATTTCATCGGATGAAGATCCATATGGGTACTTACATGTGCATATGATTTTTTTATGTGCAGGAGGATATTGACTTCCAGAACGAGGAAAATCATGGTGTTGAATCTTTCACGGATAACATATGCCAGGTTCGGTCCAAAATTTAAGATGTCATACAATAATAAAAACTTGTTAATGACAACTTACACTTGCTTATGTGGAATATTGTAGGCTAACTTCGATGGTTGGAGTGGTGATGATGGCTATGAGCATGAGGATGGAGCTAATATGGACATTGAGGAGGCTGAAATCCAGCAACGTGCGCTGGAGACACGGTTGAAGGTTATGGGTATGACATTTGCATCACAATGGGAGGCTTACATGTTCTATAATAACTATGCCAAAGACCGTGGATTCCGTATTAGAAAAGATAAGGTGAAACGAGGAAATGGACTTTCAAACACTATTCGGTATAGGCGATACGTTTACTCGAGGGCAGGAAAACGTCTCAGTAAATTTTTAAACCCGGAGGGCCGTACCCGCAGGTTAAGACCTGAGACTCGTTGCGAGTGTGGCGCACATTTAGTCGTGAAGTTGGACAAAGGACGTGGAGTTTGGTTCGTGGCAGCTTTTATGGATGATCACAACTATTTGTTGGCTAGAGCAGATGAGGTGGTATTTCTGCGGTCACATCGAGTGATGGGAGATCACCAGATAGCTGAGATCTTGGCGATGGAAGGAGCTGGGATCATAAAGCATATCATCATCGACAACTTCATTAGCAGGTATGGCTCGTATGATAAGTGTGGGTTTCTGAGACGAGACGTCTACAACCTATGTTGCCGAGAAAAAATGAAGTTGATTGCGAAG